>NC_138372.1:147278931-147287569 GCF_054177405.1 Leptonychotes weddellii
AGCTGTCATCATCAAGACAGTATGGTACTGGCACAAAAACAGACACATAGATCAATGGAACAGAATAGAGAACCCAGAAATGGACCCTCAACTCTATGGTCAACTAATCTTCAACAAAGCAGGAAGGAATATCCAGGGGAAAAAAGACAATCTCTTCAAAAAATGTTGTTGGGAAAATTGGACAGCTACATGCAGAAGAATGAAACTGGACCATTTCCTTACACCACACACAATAATAGACTCAAAATGGATGAAAGACCTTAATGTGAGACAGGAGTCCATCAAAATCCTAGAGAATCCCACAGTGCTGTGATCAAGCCCTACATTGGGTTCCTTGCTCAGCAGGAGTCTGCTTCTCCCTCTCCACCTGCCTCTCTTCCAGCTCATGCTCTCTTTCACGCTCTCTCTCAAATAAATAAAATCTTTAAAAAAAAATTCACACAGGCAGCCACTTCTCTCTCTCTCTCTCAAATAAAGAAAAATTAAAAAAAATATTCACACTGGCAGCAACCTCTGTGACCTCGGCCACAGCAACTTCTTGCTAGACCCATCTCCAAAGGCCAGGAAAACAAAGGCAAAAATAAACTATTGGGCTTTCATCAAGATCAAAAGTTTTTGCACAGCAAAGGAAATAGTCAACCAAAAGGCAACTGACAGAATGGGAGAAGATATTTGCAAATGTCTTATCAGATAAAGGGTTAGTATCCAAAATCTATAAAGAACTTATCAAACTCAACACCCAAAGAACAAATAATCTAATCAAGAAATGGTCAGAAGACATGAATAGATATTTCTCCAAAGACATACAAATGGCCATCAGACATATGAAAAAATGCTCAGTATAAGTTGGCATCAGGGAAATACAAATCAAAACCACAAAGAGATACCACCTCACACAGGTCAGAATGGCTAAAATTAACCACTCAGGAAACAGCAGAAGTTGACAAGGATGTGGAGAAAGGGGAACCCTCTTACACTGTTGGTGGGAATGCAAGTTAGTATAGCCACTTTGGAAAACAGTATGGAGGTTACTCAAAACGTTGAAAATAGAGCTACCCTATGACCCAGCAATTGCACTACTAGGGATTTACCCCAAAGATACAAATGTAGTGATCCAAAGGGGCACCTGCACCCCAGTGTTTATAGCAGCGAAGTCCACAATAGCCGAACTATGGAAAGAGCCCAAATGTCCATTGACAGGTGAATGGAAAAGGAAGATGTGGTATACACACACACACAGACACACAGACACACACATACAGACACACACACACACACACACAAAATGGAATACTACTTAGCCATCCAAAAAAATTCAGTCTTGCCATTTGCAATGATGTGCATGGAACTAGAGGGTATTATGTTAAGTGAAATAAGTCAATCAGAGAAAGACAATTATCATATGGTCTCACCCATATGTGGAATTTAAGAAACAAAACAGAGGATCATAGAGGAAGAGAGGTAAAAATAAAACAAGATGAAATCAGAGAGGGAGACAAACCATAAGAGACTCATAATCATAGGAAACAAACTGAGGGTTGCTGTTTGGCGGGGGGATAGGGTAAATGGGTGATGGACATTAAGGAGGGCATGTGATGTATTGAGCACTATAAGACTGATGAATCACTGACCTCTATCTCTGAAACTCTGAAATATAATACATTATATGTTAAGTAATTGAATTTAAATAATAAAAATGCTATAGATTTAACTTGCAGCTAAAAAACTGATGGGTTTGGAGGAGAATACTTTTAAATGTTTAAGTTTCTGTTCTAATGCTGTAAGCAGAGGTTAACATCTTAGTACTTTAAAAAAGCATTGTACCATTTGAAGAGTACTCATTTTTTCATGTTTTTATGATGTGGGGAGGGAGGATAGAAATACAATTGTAGTAAAAATCATGGGAAATTGTTGACTTCTTATGCTCTGTTTCACAATTAAGAATTTAATATTCTGTTCTTGAATCTTATTGTGATCTCTGTAATTTGTACCTTGTTTTACAATGGTCAGAAAAGTTGAACCTAATAAACTAATGAATAAAACGACAGCTGTTACAGGTGAGAAGTTGATGTAAAACTGAGATATTAATGTTTTCAAAACATATTTTAGCAACAGTATTCTTAATGATTTTTTTTTATTATTGAAGTATGGTTGACATACAATGTTATATTAGTTTCAGGTGTACAACAGTGATTTAATAATTACATACATTACAAAATGTTCACCACGGTAAGTGTAGTTACCATCTGTCACCATACAATGTTATTATGATATTATTGACTATATTCCCTATGCTGTAATTTTGATCTCTGTGATTTCTTTTATAACTAAAAGTTTGTACCTCTTATCCTATGAGTCTGTTATGAGTCTGTTTCTATTTTTTGTATGTTCATTCGTTTTTGTTTTTGGATTCCACATATGGGTTAAATCATGTGGTGTTTGTTTCTCTGTCTCACTTGTTTTGCTTACATAGCACCCTCTGGATCCATCTATGTTGTCGCAGATGGCAAGACCTCATTCTTTTTTGTGGCTGAGTAATATTCCAGTGTGTGTGTGTGTGTGTGTGTGTGTGTGTGTGTGTGTGTGTGTGTATCTTCATTCATTTATCAACAGACACTTAGTTTATTTCCAAATCTTGGCTATTGTAAATAATTCTGCAATAAACACAGGGGTTTGCAATAGTATTTTAAATTATGTAATCATTGCCTTGTAACCACTACCACTTATCAACTAATAAAAATATCTTTTCTAATGAACAACTTTGATTTTGAATTTCAGTATATTTGAAATAAAACTATACTGCTATTTCTTGACAGAAGTGTTCTTTTCTGCAGAAGTTTTACCAACGGTGTGCTTCTTTTTGCCACATTTCAGAAATATGAATCCCAAATTTCATAATGAAAATAATAATAACTACCATTTAATGGGCACTTTCTCTATATCAGGCACTGTGTTAAGTGTTTTTCATTATTTATTAATATTATATCTATGATGTAGGTACTATTATAATCTTCATTTTATAGGTGGGGAACCAGAGGCTTAGAGGGTAAAAATTAGGATAAAACGTATGTATTTTTTGTTCAAATTTCACTTATGTATTTATCGACAACTAGTCTTATAATTCAAGAGAAAATAACAATGCTAACTGTTAGTGGAATCATTAGTGCTACTGATACATAATATAATTTCAAAGAACAGTTACAAAACTACAAACTTTGTTGATCTGACCTGGAATTGTAAGACCATTGCCAGAATATGATTCCATTTTAGTGTGTGTAATTATTTGGAGATGTCGCATATCTTTTTTCTCATCTGTAGTTGAATTAGAATGATAATATATAAGCATTAGTGGTATTTTTCTTACTTTGAAATTGTTAAATGTCTTAAATGTCCTTCTAGGTTATTTTCATAACTTTTCAAAAGAAAGAAAACTGATTGCAGCAACTTTCAAAATATATGGGGGAACATGGCAATTAAACACACAGCTACTGGAAACTTTGCCAGTGGATAAAAAGCATTTCCCTTCAAAGGAGTTTTGTTTTGAGGCTTTTGTGTGATAATTTCTAGATCTATACGTAGCTGATAAAATATGTTGAGAAAATTGTTAGCTAGATATGACTGTCTTAGAAAACTGTTTTGTGATTCAGTTTTTAGTATGTTGATACAGCAAATCATTCATTCATGGGTTTTGCCATCAGGATTAAACAATATCTAAAGGTATTCTGGAATCACTGATAGACCTAAAGTCTAAATATAGAAAAAGACAAATGATCTGAGAGTAACAGAAGGAGGAAGTAGGAAAGTTGTCAGAAAAAAATATTGAAGAAATAGGTGTGTGTATGTAGCTGAATCAAATTTAACACAGGATGCAGTAAACAGGGTGTTCTATATTTTTTCTACCTAATTTACCTCTTAATCCCCATCCTATTCTGGCTGTGAGTGGGGTGGAAGATGTTGGAAGGTGAGAGGACAGAATTTAAGTTGGCCAATTAAAATTCATCTAGTTTCAGAGACCTCTTCAGGGTTAGGTTTAGGGTAACCCTCTGGGATTGGTCTCCGAACTGCAGGATACCAAGCACATACCCTCTCGCTGGCCCTAACCCTAACCTTAGATTTGAGAAAGAACAAAAAATGTGGTATATATATATGCAATGGAATATTACTTGGCCATAAAGAAGGGTGGGATCTTGCCATTTGTGATGACCTGGATGGAGTTAGGGAGTGTTACACTGAGTGAGTCAGTCAGAGGAAGACAAATACCACACAATTTCATTCATATGTGGAATTTAGGAAACAAAACAGATGAGCAAAGGGGGAAGATAAAGAAAGAGAGAGGCAAACCAAGAAACAGACTCTTAACTATAGGGAACAGGCTAATGGTTGCCAGAGGGGAGGTGGGTAGGGGATGGTTAAACAAGTGATGAGGATTAAGAAGTACACTTGTGATGAGCACCACGTGTTGTATGGAAGTGTCCAATCACTATATTGTACACCTGAAACTAATATTACACCACATGTTAACTAACTGGAATTTAAGTAAAAACTTAAAAAAAGTATAGTTAGCTTAGTTTTTTCTGGTTTAAAAAAATAAAATAAAATAAAAAGTAAAAGGATGGAAAAATATGCCATGATATGTAATATACCATGGCTATGTTAAGGAGACAAAGAAAATATCAGAACAATTGCTAGCAATAAAAAGTATACTACATAATGATAGAAGAGTGAATTTATAAAGAACACATAGCAGTCCTAAACCTTTAAGCCCTCAATAACAGAACTTTGAAATATGTGAAATAAAATGTGAGAGTCCTTCAAGGAGAAATAAATAATTTCTACAATTATAGAAATTGACAGTTTCTATAGTCATATATCTATGATTTCAAACATTATTCTTGCAGTAATTGGTAGAAAATTTTGAAAGAAAATTAGTAAGAATATAGAAGACTTGATCATAACAACCAAATTGACCTAAGTGACATTCATAGTACACTGCACTCAAAAATAATGAAATACATATTCTTTGCAAGTGTACCTGGAACACTTAACCAGGATAAATCATATTCTGGGCCCTGAACAGGTTCTAATAAATTTAAAGGGATTCAAATTATATGAAGTATGCTTTCTGACCACAGTGGAATTAGATAGCAATAACAGAAATATATCTGAAAAATCCCAAATATTCGGAATCTAAATAACACATTTCTTAGTAACTAATATATCAAAGAATAAATCAAAAGGAACATTAGAAAGCAACTAATAAAAATGAAAACACAACATATCAAACTCTGTGGGAAGGAGAGAATGGAGTACTGGGAGGAAAATTTATAGCACTAAATGCTAGGAAGTTCTTAATTCAGGACCTTGGGTAAATGTCCCATGTGTCCTTGAGAAAATTTTGTGTATTTCGTAATTGTTGGGAGCAGTATTCTATAACATGTTCATGTATGTTTTTTGTTCAAATTTTCTATTTGCTTACAGATTTGTTTTCTAGTAGAGTTATTAATTTATTTAAGAAATCTTTCCCTACCACCAGAAGACTATGAAAAGTTTTTCAGAAAGTTTTTTAGTCATCTTTTTATGATTTGATCTATACTCTCTCTAGGGTTGATGTTTATGAATGATGTGAAATGGTTTAATCTTTCCGTCTCTCTCTGCCCCTCTTTATCTCAATCTCTCCTTTTTTCCCCCTCTCTTTCAATATTGATAATCATTTTTTCTGCTGCCAATTATTGAAGAGGCTCTCCTTTCCTTACTCCTCCACAGTGCCAACTCTCTTGCAAATCAATTGCACCTATGTAGTTCTGTATCTATGTTTGCTACTCTGTTACCTTGACCTACTGGTCTACAGAAATACCATAACATCTTAATCATCAGAGCTTTATAATAAACCCTGACATCAGATAGAGCTTGTTCTTCATATTGTTCTTTTTTAACAGAAAAAAAAGACTGGAGTCTTCCTGGACATTCATCCTTATTGGTTATTATCTATCTTATCTCCTTAGAAAGTAAGTCTCATAAGGGGTGCCTGGCTGGCTCAGTAGGGGGTGTGACTCTTGATCTCAGGGTCATGAGTTTGAGCCCCACATGGGGTGTAGAGATTGCTTAAATAAATAAAACTTTTAAAAAAGAGAGTAGGTCTCATAAAAGTAGAGAATTCTACTATATGTAAGAAGATATGCCCAACACCTAGAACAATGCCTGGCTAATAGAAAATATCCAGTAATTACTTTTATAACAAATGAACCTACTTGCTTTAATCCAGATACCTCAAATATCAGTTTACCACTTGAAACAAGTTTTAGAACTTAATGTAACCTTTTATTTTATTTTATTTTTTAACGTTAGGGCACTAACATTTCAAAAATTTTTATTAAGTTTTATTTATTTAAGTAATCTTTACACCCAGTGTGGGGTTCGAACTCACAACCCCGAGATCGAGAGTCACTTGCTCTTTTGACTGAGCCATTCAGGAACCTCAATGTAACCATTTTAACATAAAGATGGTAAGGAGTGTTTTCTTCCTTGATATAGTATTTTTCTATTAATTTGGCCTAATATTAAATTGCCCCTTATAGTACCTCTGTTGATTTATAATAAATTTGAAATGATCAAAACTTATATAAAACTTAATTTTATAATGTTAACAAAATAGTAAATATAAATTATGCTATACATACCTATAAGTTGTGATTTGAAGACCTGAAAAAATATTCGTTTATTTATTAATTTATTTGATATAATAGATATCTGATATTTATTTACAAAATTTAATTATTTAACATTATTTAATTATCTGGTTACCTGAAGATTCCCTATGCCATACAACCAGTAATATTCTTTCACTGAAAATAAATATTTTGGTGAACATGTTTAAGGGATGGGTGTTCAACTAGATAAGAATCATCCCTACTCTATTATCACTCAGTTCCTATTTCTCTATATGATTTGCAAGGCTATATAAATGAGATTTTATGGTTATTTACAGCTATGTTTTCTCATTGCTGTCTATAGCTCCAATAATATCTTCAGATCATTGTTAAAATGGAGAATCTTCATGTGTTTTCAACAAACTATAAAGTTTGAATTTAATAGAACAGTCACAAATTCCTTCAACGAAAGCTAAGAGACAAAATGAAGAACCTGCATTTTTTTCTGAGCCTAAATTTTGGAATGAATCCCAGGGACTTGATATATTTAAGATGGGGCTTAAGACCTGTGTTACACTGATCAGCTGGCATATTTGTTCTTTTGTACTTTATTTTGGCCAGTGTTACCATTTTTCATCTGCACTCTCCAAACCAGAACATTGGAGAGTCCATTTAGACTTCTTTAACCCGTTGTTATTCTACACATTCCTACACATTCAGTCTTTATTGCATTTTTCCAAGTCCATCTCCTCTATATTACTTCAACACATACTTTCTCTCCAAGCCAACTAGAGCTGCTTTACATCAGGTTCCTAACCTCAGTACAATACTGCAATGTCTTTCCAACCAGATGTTTTACTCTAAATTCATCTCCTTTCATGCATTCTTTCTCAGCTTCCAGAGTCATTTTTTCCCCCTAAATAAAGATATAATAATGTTACTTGTCTTTAAAATCTCCACTGGATCCCAGTTCAATATAAAGAGTTGAATCTCCATAGCATAGCATACAGGGACTTTCCTGATCTTGAACTTCTAAAGTCTCTAGTTTCATTTTTTATCTTTTCTCCAAATGTGCCTTAGGCTTCAGGATTTCTAACCGACAGTTTCCTCTAGCATACCTGTATCTCTCTACATTACATCCATGTGCTGCTATTCCACCTGAAATCTTCCCTTTCCTACCCTTTTCCATCACCATCTACCTACCTTTTCGACTCTTACTCATTCTTCAAGAATCAACTAAAGAGGGTGCCTGGTGGCTCCGTTGGTTAAGCGACTGACATCGGCTCAGGTCATGATCCTGGAGTCCCGGGATCGAGTACTGCATCGGGCTCCCCGCTCAGCGGGGAGTCTGCTTCTCCCTCTGACCCTCCCCCCTCTTGTGTTTTCTCTCTCTCAAATAAATAAATAAAGTCTTTAAAAAAAAATCAACTAAAAATATTTTATTTTATAATCAACCTCATCCAACAAGGTTAATTACCCTTTCCTTCATGCTTCATTAGTACTTTGGACAGATTTTATTATATCACTTACTACAAGACAAGATTTGTGATTTGAATAATCACTATGATGCTTTATAGACAACAATCAGAAATAAAACAGAATTAGATGTGAAAAGTGCACTTAGCTAGCTACTGCACTGAGTGGTCCAAAAGAAAGATGACATTATTTTGTACTAGGATATTGGCAGTAGAATGGGAGAAGAATGAACAAATCCAAGAAATATTCATTTGGTAAAATTGACATGACATTGTCATGCAGTGGCCTATGGGAAACGAAGGTGAAGGAATGATTGGGGATGACACCCCTATTACTGCCATGAATAACCTAACAGGTAGGGTAAAAATCATTGAAATAAGTGTCACATAATAGGGACACTGTCTAGTTTTGATATGCTGAATTTTAGGTGACTGCAAGTAATTAAAAGTTTTAAAGTAGGTTTTTTAAGTGGGCAAAAAGTTGTTCCCTTGGGAATGCTAGTAATGCAAACAAAA
>NC_138372.1:147288069-147372571 GCF_054177405.1 Leptonychotes weddellii
GCCTCTGTAGCCGGCTTCCCGGCTCTGATACCTGGGAGCTCTGCCGCACTCAGGCACCCCCGGTCTTTCTGTGTCCCCGAGGGTCCTGAGACCACACTGTCCCGCGAGGGTTCCACCCCCCGCTTAGCCACCAGAGTGACGTCCCTCAGCAGAGCAGACTTTTAAAAGTTCCGATTTTGTGCTCCGCGGCTCTATCACTTGCCAGAAGCAGCCGACGGAGGCCCCTCCCCCGCCATCTATCCTTCCGAATCGCCTCGGATTCACTTCTCCGCACGTCCTACCTTCCAGAAAGTGGTCTCTTTTCTGATGAGAGAGTTGTTGCTATTCTTTTCTTCGATCTCCTGTTGAGTTTGTAGGTGTTCAGAATGGTTTGATCCCTATCCAGCTGAATTCCTGAGAGGAGACGGAATCCAGGTCTCCTACTCCTCCGCCATCTTGCTCCACCCTAATGGGCACCTAGTTCTTATGAAACTAATACCTACATAAGCTGTGCAAATATTTTCTAAATATTTATTTGGGATTTATTAAGAAATATCCACAGTTTACTAAAAATCTATTTTTTGTAAATTCTGATAAAAATCTGTACAGTGAGATAACAAATAATCCCTTATAACAATAATATTTTAACAAAACATTTCAGTTGATAACATTGCTGAAATGTCCTGCAAATAAACTAACATATTCCCCCAACTAAAGCTAAGAGAGGAAATAAAGAACCTGCACCTTTTTCTTTTTTTAAAGATTTTATTTGTTTATTTGACAGAGAGAGACCTAGCAAGAGAGGGAACACAAGCAGGGGGAGTGGGAGAGGGAGAAGCAGGCTTCCCCGCGGTGCAGGGAGCCCGATGCGGGACTCGATTCCAGGACCCTGGGATCATGACCTGAGCCGAAGGCAGACGCTTAACCATCTGAGCCACCCAGGCACCCAGAACCTGCACCTTTTTCTGAACCTAAATTTTGGTGTAACTCATATTACCATTTAGTTCAAAGTAGAGTACATCTGAGAAAGAGAAGAACAGCCCCAGCAATCAGGAGCTGACCTGGAACATAAAATCAGCTAGGACTTGGCATGGCTACCAGCCAGCCTGGCACTGTGGATGTCTCCTGATGTTCTCCTGTTAAACATGGACAATTTCACAGACCATCCATATTAGATGAATATGATAAATCAAGACAAAAACCAGACCACTCTGAACAAAAACAAAACATATACCTTATCCAATCCACAAAAATGACCAAACATTCCCCTAGTCTAACCGATATGAGTAACTTGTTTTTTTACAATTAGAGCTAAACTCCAGTTTAGTGTTTCCTCTTCCTTTGTATTTCTTAAAATGTCCACACATAGAATTGCCTCTGTTTCTAATCCAGAGAAAAACCCCACTTCTGTAAAAACCCACTAAAATCACAAGCCCTAATCCTAAAATAAGTCTATCCTAACACTCCGTTACTGAGATGTACCATGACTCCCCATGGTGTTCTCCTTCGCTGAGACAAGGGAAAAAAAAAACTTATTCAAACATATGAGTGTTCCTGGTGGTCTTCTGCTGAGAGATATTGATACTACACCTAACACAGCTATACACATATTAAGTGGTTAAAAATACTTATGTACTACAAAAAGTATAGCACTTTACCCTGAAAAAGACCTGAGTGTGTTTTGGAAGTGTATGTTGGGAGGATTGCAGCTTGTGAGTTATTGTGTGGTGGAAGAAGGAGAATTATCTCAGATCTGATTGACAATTGTAACACCAGATGTAGATGGGAGTGTCCCATGACACTTATAGTGACGTGAGGTGGCTGGTAGCGTGTTTGCCTGTGTGTGTGTTGCATATTCCCACCCTGATTAGTTCCGATGGCTGTAGCTATCTGTGTTCAGACTTGCCTGTGGTTGGGGGAGGGAGGAGTCTTGTATAAGCAAATGCAAAATACCCTTACACCCAAATTGTTTTCTGATATATTAATCACATTGGAATAGATTTGCATTTTCAAAACAAGTGTTACAGAAGAACTATTAATTTTGCCATTTAAAAATTATTTAATATTAAATTTATTTTATGAATAAATTTATTTTGTTGATTCCTGAAACAACTGATTCCTGAAACATTAACTTTTCCACACTTTATACTGACTGATACAACTTTTACTTTCATTCTCTAAATACTTTATGCACCTTTGTCATCTGCATAATGTCAATCATATCCTGAGAGTTGAAAGTGAAATTGTAATTTTAAATAATAAAGTATTGCTGGAGTCTATTACTAAAATAATGCATCAAATCATTTATACATAAATATTTGGGACTTGCTGTCCCAAATCAATTGCTGATAGAATTTGCCATTAACTACATCATATGGTGAGTAGGGGTGGAAAGTATACAAACAGCTAAAATGTCTTTTAAGCAAAAAAAAAAAACAAAAACAAAAACCACTGACAAATTCTTAGGCAAATAATATGGTTTCTGTTCCTTTATAGAGCTAAGGAATATTTTAGTGTCAGTTAATAATGATGCTTTGCACTTAGTTACATGACACTATTCAAGGAAAAACACTTTAAATATATCTTAGGAACAGAAAAATGTAACGTAAAATAAAAAGCTTAGGTTAGATAGTGTAATTGCTTTAAAGAAAAAGAGATTCATCAACTCCATAGACTCAAAGGAATAATCATAAAAACGCCAACTTCTGGTCAGGTATTTTTTAAGATTTTTAACATGTAAAAAATGTTTTATAAAGTAAAACATCTACTACTACAGCTATTTGGAGAAGTATTAACTTTTTAAAATACATAAAATAAAAAAAAATATTGGCTCAGGTTCTTTTCAGGACTTAAGTTACATTTTTAGAGGAAGTTTAGAGTTGTCAAGGAAAAAATTACCTGTTTGTCTAATATTCTTATTCCAGGTAATTTTGATGCAACGCAAACAGCAAAAAGAAAGTGAAAATATATACATATTTGACAAAAAACTATTATTAATAGATTTATTAATTTTATTCTCACTTCTTTAACACATTTAAACAATTTATTATATATAGATATTATCCTTTTTAATTCTTTAGGTTTTTATTCATATTGACACAGTTGACCTGGGTCTCCTAAACTCAGGCTCTTCTGCTATCACTTCTAGGTATGGATATTCTTCTAAGCAAAGTTATCAGTAAAGTAAAATCTACTTTTACATTTAAGCTATTTTTTTCATTTAAAAATGAAATTATATGCACTCTGGAAAAACCCACAACAAAAAAATTGTAATCATCGCACTCCTGACAATCATAGCTACTATTTATTTTTATTTCTTTGCTTCAAGACTTTTATGTTTGTATATGCATGTATTTGGAAGAAAAAAAGAAAAATGGGACAGAGAAAAAGGGAGTAAGAGGGAGAGATACAAATGGTTTTTGTTTGAACATTAAAATCTTCTTCATGTCATTAACTTTGAATTTGATTTTAATAGTTATAAATGTATGATCATTTCTAATACAATCCCAAGTCAGTGAATATCTATGTTGCTTGCACACTGATAACTAGTGATATAGTTTCCACCATATACAAATAGTGCATAATTTGAAAACCATGTCAAATACACCCTCTCTGATTTTGTTTTTAACAACCTATTGAGTAGAACTACTAGGTGAAAAAGAATACTGATTTCTCTTACCCAATAAATAGCGTATCTTTAAATATAAATTTGACCTTTGTCTTGTCTTATTTAATTGATTTCTTTTTTTTTTTTAAAGATTTTATTTATTTATTTGACAGAGAGAGACACAGCGAGAGAGGGAACACAAGCAGGGGGAGTGGGAGAGGGAGAAGCAGGCTCCCTGCAGAGCAGGGAGCCCGATGCGGGACTCGATCCCAGGACCCTGGGACCATGACCTGAGCCGAAGGCAGTCGCTCAACCGACTGAGCCACCCAGGCGCCCCTTTAATTGATTTCTATTGAAACTTTAGGTGCTTTTCTTTTCCTTCAGTGAAACGAAAATGACATTTGGTAGATAAAGCTTCAACTCATAAAGATTCTTTGGAAATACATACAGGTGAAATAAAAGAGAAAAACATGCATTCCCCATTGAAATTGTGAATAGGTTATGATCATTTTGTCAAGAAATGCCCAAGTGTCCCATGATATTAAATTAACCTAATATGCAGTTTTCAAATTAACTCCATCAAATTCTGAATATTCTGGAGAATATGTATTGATGCCACATAACCCAAATCACTTATATACCCCTTAATCATTAGATTTAAAAAAAAAAAGGTAGCATCCAATTCTATAAACTAGAATTTGTCAGACATCTCACTTACAATTTCATAAAAGTCTATTTTAATTAACAGAAAGTAGTGAGAGTGAAAGCATACATAGATGTACATAGTTACCACCCAGTATTATTGTGTGGCATCTTCTAGATACAGTTTACGAATTTTTTTTATAACTTGACAAGACTTTAAGTTACCTCAGGGCAAGATCCATGCATTTCTTATATTTTTATTCATCAAGTATCCATTATACCTCATAGTACAGTAGTATACATATGTTCAAAGTTAGAAAATATTTGTATTAATAAATTAATTAATGCGATTTTACTATCTATGCTCACTCCTTCCCACTGGGGATTTCTTCTTAGAGTCCATTGACTTTATGCTGTTATTTGGTAACCAAAGTTCAAATTAAGCATTCCATTTTCATTGCTAATGACTCAAGAGAACAATCAATGTCTTCTTCCCTGCCCCCTCACAATGTACTTGCTGTAAATTCCAACCTCTAAGGCAGGGTTTTTAAGTTAGTATGCCATTAGAATTCAAAGAGTTTGGAAACTTGCATTGGGAAAAAGTTATATTTTTATCTTCACTGATCTTTTAATTAAAACATATTATTTTCCTTCTGTGAAAAGTTGGGCAAAAATAATCTCTGATTTTGTGACTAATAAAAATCACAGATATTTTCATGTCATGTGAAATGTCATGAGTATCTCAAAATATTGTTTATGATACTCTAAAATTACAGAAATTATTAGCCCCACTTCATATTTAATATATCAGTCTAGAAATATATATATGTATTAGTATTTATATGTGTATTAGTATATAATAATTATATATAAGTTCATACATGTGCAGATTATTACATATATATGTACTACAACATTTAAAATGTTTTTTTGTAATTATTTTGTTATTTATTTATAATTGCCTTTGTATTTTGTTTTGTGTATTTAGAAACACCATTCTAGAAAGAGTAGCATAGACTGGAAAAAGTCCTGGTTTAAAAATAAGAAGATTAGGAATGCTAGCTTTACTGACTTGCTCTGTAATGGCTGTGTTAATTTGCTTATTGGGATTATAGTGCTATCATACGATATTCTCCAAATAACATATTTCATTCTAATAAGTTCCTTCAGGAAATACCAGTCTTAACTCAAGGGTGTCAAGATACTTGCTGAGGAGGAAGACCATTAGGTTCCTTTTAAGTCATCCTATGTGGGTGGTTCCATATCTTTCTCTACTCCTCAAAGCACATGGGTTCATCCCTATTTTCCTAGGTATGCTAGGTATGCTAATAGTTACAAGAAAGGTTTGGATCTTATGAGAGTTTAAAACACAGATTTCTTGTTTTGTGTTTGGCAATATAATTTATAGCTATGAATTTGAATATATAGAATATACTTCTTTTTCAAGCCTAATAAACTTATTACACATGGGAACTTATTAAAAGTTGGGAAAGTATTTGGCAGGTGTTCACTAGTTCCATTGTTTGTATACTAAAGAATGAAATCTAATATCCAGTGGTCATTTCTACTCCCCAGTAACTTTTAAATCTGTTCTTAAATTGGAATACCAAGCTCATGTAGTGGTGACAGAAAGATATTTCTCAGATTTTTACAACAGGCATATCTTCTTGGATCAATATTCCCTTTCCTCCAAAGTTATCCTAAAAAAAAAAGAGCAAATCAATATTTTTTCAGCCAAATTTCAAACTACTTATTCTAAAATATTTCTTAGAGTTATGAATGTCTATAATCAACAGAAGAGGTTTTTTTTTTTTTTTACCTTACTTACACTTGCCTATTTTAAATTTATAGGCATCAATACACAGATTAATACTTTGACAGGCAATGTATTGTCTTAATCTCTTTAAGAGAGTTTCATTTAGTTATTTTTGTTGACTCTTCTGGCCAATGATTGTCCTTCTCTCTCTCTCTTTCTCTTTGTAAGTGAAAAGGACAGGTTAAAAAAAGAATCTGACCCTTTGGTCTAGTTCCATAATCATTATCATCAGGCTCTAGTATCAAGAAATCCTGGGTGGAACCTTGGACCTATTGGTTTTAATGTTTTAAATATAAGGGAAGTACAAGAAGGCTCTTTAAAATTACCTCTTTAATTGAAATTTAATAAGAGTAGAGCTTAAATATTCTCCTCAAAAAAAAGTATACATTTATCCTCACACCATGAACTTTAAATACCTTACAATTTTGTTAATTATACTCCAATAAAGCTGGTAAAAAATAAAAATAAAATTACTTCTGCTAAAACTGATGCTAACTTTTGAGAGGGTTAAGGATAAAGGGCATTAAGATAAAAAATGATCAAAGGCTAAAAAGGAGAAGACATAAAATGGGAAAGGATATTAAGAAAATTATCAGAAGAGAGAAAGCAAATTAAAAAGAAAAAGAGGAAGAAAAAAAGCACAGAGAGGAATAAAAATAAGGACAAACAACAATAAGGGAAGATATAGAAGACATGAAATAGGTGTAAGATGGAGATAATACAGTTAAAGTTTAAAAAGAAACTACAATTATGTCAAGAAGCATTCATTTCTTAAATGTAAGTGTAATAAACCGAGATAGACTTTTAAAGGCTGGAGTTGGAAGTTGTGAAATATAAAGACAATATATTTTGTGAAAAAGAGTTCTCTAATAAAATTAAACTTAAATAACTTGTGACGAATTTTATAGAAACTTGGTAAGTTTCTTGAATACAAAATTTTACATGTTACACCTTGGCAAGATAGATATCTTTTTGAATATTAGTTAATGTAGTTATTCAAAAGATTACTAAGTTCATACCTATGACACATGATAAAATTAAGTATCTCTGAGAAAACACAGAAACATAGAAATATTAGAAATCATAAGATATACCCAAATTTAGACAGTAGTGTTAAAATATTTATACATAAGGAAAATTCTAAGATGAGGTTCTTATGATACTATTATGTTTAGTGGGAATCTGTTTCCTTCTAAAAGATTGCCACACTTGGGGAACTATAAAATATAAAGAAGAAAAACACCCATGTCTCATCATTATGTTGCTAATTAAGTATATAGTATGTAGTTTGGCAACTTTAAAATACCAAATAAATGTGGGCTGTTTATTCTTTTTGCTATCCAGTACACTGGCAGACAATTTTGAAAAGAATACACATTTTACAAAAGCAATTATCCATTTTTATTTTGTTTACATTGCACTGAAAATTTACATCATACTTTTACAAAGTTTTTTTTCATAAAAATATACTTCTTTACAAAAGTGTATGCATTAATATAAGAGGAGTAGCCAGTTGCAGAAGAAACATTGTTTAAACAAGATCTTAAATGTATTAACCTTAACATTAATGAATGAATCATTGTTATTGCAGTCATTTGAATAAACAAGAATAAATAACTGATGGCATAAAATTTAAAACAGCATCCTGTCAGTAGAGTACAATGTTGAGAAAATTGTATGAATTTCCAAAACAATGTATCTCAAAGTGGTTTACAAGAAATTCACTAAATGTTGTAGAGATAGATCCAAGCAGTGCTTCCCGGGTGCAATGATTTCTCTTAGGCACTCTGTCTCATGATACAAAAAGTCGAAACTGTTTACAGAGTTTTCCATATTTGAGAGGGACCACGACAAAGAGTTCACACTGGGTACATAATTTATTCAATGAAGTAAAACATGCCATAAAAGGAAGACAATGGCCTATTAAATCAATATGCTGGCATTGCTGTGATACATTTGTAAATGAGCCACCAATAACTTGCCAATGCGAATCTTAATTTGATGATGAAAGAAACCTGTCATATCTGAAACCTGCTTCTTAAGAATAAGAGTAGAGGAAGTTTAAAATACATGAAAATTTGGAAAATCTACGACTTTAGGAAATAAATTTATATTGGTGATTTGACAGTGTAAATTTTTTGTAGTCATTATAGTTATGGACTGGTCCAAAATGTATGTCTAACTCATTGTTAGATAAAAGTTAAAAGCTTAAAATCTTATATTTCTAACTCGTTGTTGATAAAAGTTCAAAACAATGTGAAATAAATTTAGAGGCTCAACTGGAAGGAAAATAGGATATATCATAGCCAACTATAGTAGATAGGTTCTATTTGGTCTTTCAAAAACTTTGGAAAGTGTGGTAAAGGATGGTAAGTTTGGTGTCTCAGATAACTGCAAAACCATCATTATTATAGATAAGTTTTGCCAGCTAGAGTGGTTTCTGGGTGACAAAACAGACTGAAGCAAGGTGTTAAACACTGCCCCATGGCTTACGGAGTAATATTGGTTACAACATAATGAGGGGAATTGGGAAAATAGCACAATGATCTTGCCATTTGCAGAAACTGTGACAACCGTCTAAAAAAAATAACAATATGATACTGAAGAACAAAACCCAGAAAGAGTCAAATCAGAGTAGGCAGTCTTATCTCTTTTGTGGTATAAATTAGCTCTTAAACACTTCAGGGCATGACTCAATCTGAAATAATCATGGAAATAAGGAAGACAATGACTCAATTAACAAGAACGGAGAGTGGATAGAGTGGTGTGAAATACAGACTCATGGGTGTGATGTAGCTCATGACAGTTAAAGAGAAGTCAGTGATCTATTGACTCTTGTAAGTATAGCTCTTATTTTCTACCCTATATCTTTTTTTTTTAAACCCAGTCCCTCTAATATACTTTTTAAAGCACAGAAATACTGATAGTGGATGCTCCTCCAATATATGCAAATAAGTTTATGTTTTAGAATAATCTCCTTTTTTAAAAAAGCAAATAAACTGTGAGTAAGCACTCTCAGAGTGCAGCCAAATTTCTGTAAAACTCTCCATGGTAAACATGAAGAAGAATTATGGTCCAGTTTATGAAAAACACTCTTCTCTCTCATTCCTCAGGAAAAGGTGACCCAGCAAGTCCTGAAAAGTGTGCTTTAATTTGTTTAGCAGTGAACTAAATGTGCACTGTTTTGTGTGTCGATTTCCAAGCTTCTGAAGAAGGCAAAGAGTTGCCAAGTTATACCATTGTGCAGACCGTGTTCAAGTTGGGATCGAATCGTACTGCCTTCCCTTCCACTGACTTTGAGTTGGTATCATACATGGGGTTTTCAAAAGCTGCTTGGCCATTGTTATTTTCATGAACTGAACATCCTGTATACTGTGTTTTCGGTGCAGTCCTGTTGATGAGAACACTGATTAGTTATGTGTTAACGTTCTTCTAGAAATAGCAGAGTAGGGCTCAAACATACTTGAATTATCATTGTTAATGCATAATGTAACTTCAAAGTATTAATTGAGAAATCATAAGCTCAACACATCAAATTCAAACAATTTACCAGTCACTTTTAAACCCTGAGTGACTTTTATTATTTACATATAATACATACTAATGTACAGTGCCAATATGAGTAATACAAGTATAAGTAAATGTATTATGGCTATTTTCATAAATTTAAATTTTCTGATGCAATAATAATCATTATGAATTTGCATGTATAATATAAATAAATTATGGTGATGATAAATATAAATCTCATTACTAACCATCCATCCATCCATTCATTCATTAATTCCTCAAATATTTACTGAGCATCTGTTATGTGCCAGGCATGATCTTAGGCATTGGATATAGAATTTTTTTTAAAAGAAAATGCAAGGAAAGCATTACTCTCATGGAGCTCATAATGTAGTGATAGAAAATAATTAATTAATAAATAAATATTTGTTAAATAAGTTAAAATAAAAATAAATAAATAAAACAAGAAAAATAGGTAATAAGAATTGTTCTGATGAAAAAGAAAGCTGTTGATATGACAGTAAGTAACAGGAACCCACTTTAGAAGCAGTAATAAGGAAAAGCATCTCTGAGGAGATAAAATATAATCTGAGACTTGAAGGACAAGAAGGAGCCAGTTCTGCACTCATTAAAAAGGATTTCAGAATGAGCAGACAACTAACACTGAGGCCCAATTTAGGATGGTACTTGGAGTATCCCCAAAACATACTCAATTTTCTTAAAAATGGTATACATTAGAACAATAAATTCAAAATCTCAAAGAAGAAATGACTATACTGATAATTAAGTCATGAAAATAGTTTCCAAAGAGTTACTGATAACTGAACATTTGGTTTTACGTAACAAAACCCATGCATTCTAGGCTGGCTAGTGTAACTTGCTGGTCTTGAATTCTTTCTTCCTTTTTTCATTTCTCTATCCTTTGGCAAATCTTATTTCTAGTTTCCTACATCCCACTGCATAATTTGCTGACATTCATTATGGTACAAAGGCAGACTTGCTCCAGGCAGTTTCTGGGACCTAATTCCTAAAATGGATATATCTTAAAATAGATCTGTTTCTCAATTCCTTTGTTTATACCAAACACTACATATTTCAACTATTTTATCATATTTTGTATTTGCTATTATATTACTTTATTATTTCTAATGCATTTTCTGAATTTTTCTCTGTATTGAACATTGTTAGGTGATTTGTATGGCAATAAATTTTGTTAAAGCTATCTTAAGTTTCTTTCAATGGCATCCTATACAGTTATATTCTTACAACTTGTTCTTGCCAGGTGCATAGTTCTAATCGATAGTATTTGTCTCTCTTTTTTCAAACTAGATTCACAATAAAAACCAAAAGCAACATGATTTTCTTCTAATTAAGCAAGAATCATGAAGATGTAAAGACATGTTATAAATAATATTGAACAACAGCTTTAAGGAAAATAATATCAAGTTTCAGAAAAGTTTACAACATCAACAAAAATTAATTCAAAATGAATGGAACTTTTGAATATAAGAGCTAAGTCTATTAAACTCTTTGGGGAAAACATATAGGTAAATCTGCTCTTGATTCATGACCTTGAATCTGGCAATGATTTCTTAGATATAACACTCCAAGCACAAATAACAAAAGAAAATAAATAAATTGGACTTCATCAAAATGAGAAACCTTTATACATCAAGTGACACTATCAAGAGAGTGAAAATACAACTCATAGAAAGGGAGAAATTTTTGCAAACCATATATGTACTGAGTCTAGTCTCCAAAATATATAAAGAACTCTTACAATTCAACAACAAGAACAAATGACCAAATAAAAAATTGGCAAATACTTAAATAGGCATTTCTTCAAAGGAAAATGGCCAAGAAACACTGAAAAGATGCTCAATATTATTGGTAATTAGGGAAATGCAAATCAAAACTACAATAAGATACCACTTCACATATGCATTAGGATGACTATAATAAAAAAGAAAGAAAGAGAAAAGAAAACAGAAAATGACAAGTGTTGGCATGGATGTGGAGGAAGTGGAACGGTGCATACATTGCTGGTGGGAATAAAATATGGCACAGTTGCTCTGCAAAACAGTTGGTGCTTCCCCAGTAAGTTAAATGTGCAATTACTACAAAACCCAGCGATTCTATTTTGGGGTATATACCCAAAAGAATTGAAGTGGGTGTCCAAACAAAAACTTGCACAAGTGTATATATCAGCACTATTCACAATAGCCAAAATGTAGGAGCAATCCAAATGCCCATCAACTGATGAATGGACATATTTAAACAGAACACATTCAAACACAATGGAATATTATTCAGACAGATAAAGAAATGGAGTACTGATAAATGCTATAACATGGAAGAAACTGGAAAACATTATGTTAAGTTTAAGAGACCAGATATAAAATATCACATAGTACATGATTCCATTTATACGAAATACCCAGAATAGGCAAACAGATACAGATAGAAAGCAAATTAGCAGTTGCCTAGGGCAGGAGTGGGAGGAATGGGGGATGACTGATTAATGGCACAGTTTTCTTCTGGGTTGATGGAAATATTCTGGAACTGCAGTGAGGGCTCCATGACATTGTGAATATACTAAAGGCCACTGAACTGTGCACCTAGAATGGTTTAAATGGTTTTATGTTATGCATATTTCACAAAAATATTTTTTAAAGAAAGATCAGAATAGCTTGCTTTATAGATAAATTTAGTGATGATTTTTTATCATTAATAAAATCTGATATTGATAAGTCCTAAGCAGCTGCTAATATTCAATAATTACAAATTCATGTAATATTAAATAACCATTTTTAGATAATCTAGGCTGAAATTTATAATTATCAGTTTTGAGAAAAATACATTTAGTAACAATATTCATTTAATTATCCAGTTACCTACATATTTTCTTCTTGATAAAGGATAGTCCCAAATAGTAGACAACTATATAATAAAGCCACTTGGGATGTTGTAATGGACATAATAAACAAAGACAAACTAATACTATGTATGTCATATAGTCGATATATAAGAAATATAACATATTAATTGCATAATCTTCTAAAAGCAGCAGAAGAAAAGGAGATTAGAGGATTTTACCATCTGTCTGCCTGGGTGAAATTGGCCAGCATTGTCATGTGAACTAAGAAGGTTTGGGCACAAACTTCTTCCTAATTCTCTAAATAAATCTGGCAGCAGGTATCACCTCTTCGATTTAAACTTTAACCTGGATTTTGTATCTCTAAAGTCTCATTATGGAGAATGCAAAACTAACCGGTACAATTAAGTATGTGCCAAGAAATTGACTCGAAAAAGTAGTAAGTGTTAAGTTGAATGTTCATGCAAATTAACAGAGTGATTTTTGTTTTACCTCGTTGGGGTGGTGGGAGGCAGGCAGGGGAAAGAAGGTTTTTAACAATTGTTGCAATATTTGGCACACCGTGTTTTCGAAAACCCAGAAAAAAAATGGAAGTTATGATTTGAACTAGAGTAGTAAAAAGAACATGAAGATTTTGGAAATGTTCTGTGAGTGAAATCAACAAACTTACCTTTGTTTATAAAGATAAAACCCAAATCCTGCAAATATAAGTGCAAAAAAAGGCACAAGAATAGCAATGGCCACAGAACTACTGTTTGTGCCATGAGGCTGATTTGAAGAATTTGAGCCTTCTGACATGTTCAGTCCTATAAAAAAAAAAAAAAAATCAACTTTTTTATCACAATTGATTTTTATTTATTTATTTATTTATTTATTTAAAGATTTTATTTATTTATTTGAGAGAGAGAGAGAATGAGAGAGAGCACATGAGAGGGGGGAGGGTCAGAGGACGAAGCAGACTCCCTGCCGAGCAGGGAGCCCGATGCGGGACTCGATCCAGGGACTCCAGGATCATGACCTGAGCCGAAGGCAGTCGCTTAACCAACTGAGCCACCCAGGCACCCCTGATTTTTATTTTTATGAACCAATCATTTTCTTTCTTTCTCAAGATATCTGCTAGGAAATGTACATAGGAAACAAAGTAATTCATGAAACTCCTTCAACTCTTTTCCATACAAGTTTGTATAGTGTGTTCTCTTTATAAGACATTTTCCCAGGAAAGGATACAGAATAAAAAATAAGCAGAGTCTCTGAACTGAGGAGTTTATACAGTTGTGGGAAGAATACCATGACAAAAAAGTAAGTGTAGACATCAAGCATGAATTAATGATCAATGTGCTTGAGGAAGAGAAGGAGTAATTCCATCTGGTGATATGTAAGAATGTATTCTGGAGAATATACAATATGAGCTTGGCTTTGAAGAATCAGTAGAACAATGGATGGGAGAGGAAATAGGACCATCATAAGCCTAGAAATGGGAAGGTGAGTGGCCTATTTAGATGTGACAAGCACTGGGGGTAACTGTGTGGAAAGGATGTAGAGGTTAAGTATGTATCAGTGTGGTAGGAGTAGGATGCTAAAATGGTAAAACTATGGCCAGACCCTGAAAAGCCATAAACATCATTCTAAGGAGTTCAAACTTGTTACCTACCTGCAGTGAGGGACAACTGTGGGTGTTTAGAAATAAAAGCCCCTGTGATAAGACACACAATTTAGAACAGTGACTAGGGTGGGATGGACTTGAGGGGATCTGGACTGGAAGCAAGAGTACTTCGAAGGTCATAGCAACATCCCAGATAAAAATGGAAGTTGATTGTATCCTAGAGCACTAGGAGGAGCATGAAAAAATAGATGTAGGGGAACATTTTGTAGTTAAAAGTCAACAGAACCTGTTGGTTAAGATAAGAGGTAAGAGGGCACATGAGAAGGGTTCTACTTGGGGATGAGTAAATGGCAAAGACATTAGCAAAATTAGGAAATGAGAAGAATCAGGTTTGTTAACATGTTGGATAAGGTTAGGGGAAGAGAAAATAATGAACAGGTTGTTTTTTGTGTTTTGCTTTTATTTTCCCCAGAAAGAAATATCTCATTTTTTGTTTTTGTTTTTTTGGTTTTTTTTTTTACAGGTTCTGTTTTAGACATACAGTGTGTGAGATGTTTTTGGGAATAGCTCACATAAACATCTTGCATTAAATTACACGACTGTGTTAATGTCCTGTGTTAATGAATATTTTATCTGGTTTTCAAAACTAACAGAATTTTAGGCAAGACATTACCTGAAATGACATCTTATTATTATTGTTCACTTAGAGAAAGCAAATTTCCCTTTTTGATAAATAGTTATATTCAACTAAATCACACCTTAGTCCAGGTTAAAAGTTAATACCTTATTTCTACCTTATTTTTCAGTGGACTCAGAATATTTATGTAAAAGTTCAAAGTAATGGAATTTTGAAGATAAACATCAAACAGTAGTTTTTAGAGCCTGAATTTATTCTTTATATATCAATACCACAATATAATAATGGGAAACAATATACCTTAGGAAAATTATCTACAAAAGCTATGTTAATAATTATATTCAAGCAAGACCATTAAATGTCTGTGTATATTTTAGAAGAGTTGGGGAGAAGAATGATAAAATCCATGCCTCCTACTACAGGAAGTTTACATATCTGAATAGTGCAAAGCCCCCAAAAGGGGTCCATTCCTCAAAGTTATTTTCCCTTTCCAGATATTAAGTTTTCAAAGTGCCAGTATATTTTTGAAAGAGAAAGAAAGTTGCAACAATATTCAAAATGAAGAGAAGTACTGCAGTTCTCATGAGATAAAATAATTTACAGTTTAATATTTTCTTTTATATCTGTATCTCTTTTTCTCCTTTTTACTTGCTAAGGGCAAGACAGTGTGTCATATTTATTAGAAATATGACAACCAAGCACTGTAGGGCTGGTACATAGAGAATCAATATTCTGAAGAATGCAAATATTTAAAAGGCTATCAAATGTATCAATATATAATCCTGACAATGCAAAATTAAAAATGTAGGAAGTGTGCCTAATGTACAGAATCCACTGTATTTTCTTGTGATGTCTGGAGTAATAAAGGAACTACATGAAAATGAAAATAAAATGAATACATTACCTAGTCTTTGCAGTCCAAATTGCCCATAATCTTTGCCCTGAATAAATCCTTGAAATACATAAGTAGCTCCATCAGGCTCAGCAGAAACCTAAAAATATTTATAAGGTTGATTAAATCTGAAGATTGGACACAGCTATATTTTCCCAGCCTTAATAAATATTCAGTTTTACTCTTAAATGAATGTTATGCAGAGTTCCTAACTCTGTATCTTCCTCCTATGTAAAACACAGCATATTGTGCAAATTTGTCATTATAAGCAAAATCAAAATTTTAATTTTTAAGTAATTAGGATATTAGAAAAAAGGGGGTTGTTATTAATATATGATATAGATATACAGAGATTTCTCTTAGGCTAAGAAGCCTACTGTCAAAAAAGGGCAATGATATGATGAAACAAAGCAAATGATCAATTAAAAATTAAATATAATAAAACTGTACTTTGTAGATTTGATTCCTGTTTAGCATGCCTGCAGGCCTTCTCTCCCTCTCACCAATCTTCATGAGAAGAATGTACTTTCCATCTCATTGGGTTTAGGCCTGTGACTTGCTTTGGCCAATGGAATGTGGGTGGAATTAACAATAGGGCAGTTCCAAGCCTAGGCCTTAAGAGGCACGTTTCCCATTATAATAAGTGAAAGAAGCCAGTCACAAAAAAACACATATTATAAGATTCTATAAATATGAATATCCAAAACAGAGAAATCCATAGAAACAGAAAATAGATTTGTAGTTGCTTAGGGCTAAGGTGGAGATGAGGGGTGGATGGGTAGAGTGATGATAGCTAAAGGGTGTGGAGTTTCTTTTTGAGGTGACAGAAATATTCTAAAATCAACTATGGTGATGGTTACACACTTGTAAATACACTAAAAACCATTGAATTGTACACTTTAAATGGGCATATGAATTATATCTCAATAGAGGTGTTTAAAACACATTACCCCTCAGAGCTTCTGAGCTCTGACAAGAGGATATACTCTGGGTAGCTGCTGCCCCTCCAGCCTGGGCCCCAGAATAAGACACCTGGAGCAGACCCGAACTTGCTACCATAGCCTCAAGTGGATCACCCACAACTAATCCCAGATACATGAGAAAGGATAAAATACTCCTTCGACCCTGAGATTTTGTGGTTGTGTCTAATGCTGTAAATGCTGACTATAACATGTATCTTGCATGTGTATAAAATCCTATATTTAAAAAATACTTTACATGCATAGTGTGATTTTATCTCATAAATACAATAGAAATAGATATATTTCAGTGTTTCTGTATCTAGTAATGTGAATTTGCCCTGAAGTTTATTTTAATTAGTTACCTAAGTCCTTTACATTATTGTAAAAGTTGTAAAAGACCTTGAATCCACACCCTAAAAAGGAAACTATCATACCAATCCATCCATAGCAGTCTGGCATGTCAGAAGAAGTGATTTATTCCTTATTACCAGACATGGTACTCTGGTCATGGTCATTTTTAAAAATGAAATGCTCCTAAAAAGAAGAGCTCAAACTCTAAGATTTAAATGAATGAATTCATTTTATTTGCTTCCTAGGTGAAATAATTACACAATTCGAGTGCATTGAAGACATGAGTTAGTTTCCAACTCCACAAATAATGGCACGAATAGAGAAATAGGAAAAACATTTTTTTCTCCTCAGGCACAAAACTTACTGAAGCCTATGACCTACTATCTTCTTTCCCGCTAGGTCTTCCCTGTAAAAGAAGACCTGTTACTTGTGAGGATGTAGTTAGAGCTCCCCTGCTCGTTTTTTAGGAAAGACTCCGGGGGAATATGTGAATAGGTTTGTTGCTTCCAACTTCCGATTTAGAAACTCCATTCACGTAAGTGGCTGAATAGAGCAGGGTGATTCCATGGTGAAGCTATGGTAACTATTTTTCCACATGAAGTAATTTACAGAACTTCCTTTTCATAAACAACTTTATAAAATATTCTAAATATTTTGTAAAATATTCTAAATCTGTTAAATCTAGAGAAAAAAGCTTAAATGTAATGGGCATACTTACTTTTCCTGATGCATTTTGTATGTCTTAAACAGTGGATCCAGACAAAGAATGAATTACATTTTATCCAGATTTATTTATCATAGTACTGACCATAGACAAAATAGATTTGATGAAACCAGTGAAAAACTATATGGCCCTCATACACGTAAACACTACAAAAGTAAGCAAAATTCATCAGAATCCAGTAATCCTAGGTTTAACATTCTAGATTACTAAGAATTTACACCGAATCTTGTTTTCAAAATAATTTACCCATAATAGTAATCTTGCCATTTTATATATGCATGTGTGTTCATAATTAGCTAAATTTAGAAAATTACCTTTTTCTGGAATCTTAATGACAAGTTATAGCACAATTGGTTATTAAAATTAGCAGCAGACATTTAAAGAACTATACTTACAAAGCCATCCATGGCCCAACTGTCCTCTTTCATTTTCTTCACAGAAGCATGAGTTGGTACTTTAATAAGGTAGATATGTAACATCAGGCGAGCTTCCTGGCTTTTATATACCCCTATAAAATGTAAGGACATTTTAATCTACTAATTTTGTAAATAGTTATGCTTCATTTTATTATCTTTAACTCCTTAAATATATCATGTAATACATGTCATAGGAGAAGAAATCAAACAAAGCCAAGTCAAGACCAGCTTTATCCATAATGCCTTCCACAAATCCTGCAAAATATGTTAATCTCTCAGCTGAAATTCTCAACTTTAGTCTTAATTGTGGGGTTAAATTACCTATGCTATTAAAATTAAGTATTACTGTTCTTACTAAAATCATTCCATGATATTGTAAACAAAATAACTTCTTCCCCCAATGAAATTTAAAATCTTCAAAGATATAAATCAAGTGTTAAAATTCCTGATATTTTTCTTAATAGTGAATTGGGTGCCAACTCTGTGAAAGCGTATTCTAGGTGCTACTGGAGAACAAAGAAGAATATATATGTTCCTATCTAAAGATAGGATGCTTAAAAGCATTTCCAATGAAGTAGAAAATGTTAGTCAGATACATAACCAACTAAAATACATGGAAAAAATATGATAAATAAGAGGCCAGAAGAGAGAGGGATCATTTCACAATGGAGTGATCAGGAAATGCTTATTAAGAAAAAGAGCATTTGGACTGGGTCTTGAAAATCAGGTAGGGTCTCTAGTTTAAGAAGGTAAATATAGATAATGGCATAAGAGAGAAAAGCAAACATATATACAATGATTTTTTTCTTAAACAGTGAGTATTCTAAAAGTAGGAATAAGCTGGAATATAAATGTGCTTAGTGGAATAATAGGAGATAAGTTTCTAAGTAAAAATTTGTGATTAACTTATGGTTGAAATTTGACTCATGCATTCACTTACTTAATCTTTCACCTGTGTAATAAGGTATCGTAAGAATATGCTGGGAATACAAAGATGACACATAGACCTTGACCAAAAGTAAGTTATAGTTGACAGGAAAGACGTAAAAGTAATAAAAATAATATTGCTGGGAAAATGTTATAATTGATTTATATGGAGACAGTGATAGCAAATTAATGTATTAATGTTTGTTTTTCTATATTTGTAGGAATTTATTTTGAAATTTTTGTAGATTAGATTAAGTATACATTTATTTTGTGGGGACTCTTATAGAAAAGAAAGAAAAAGAGGTTATATCTCAAAGTTAAATAAATCAGTAGTCACAATTTAAATGAATTTATTTTAATGTAATGCTTCTTTCAGTTTATATTACTGTAACTGTGTATAGTTTTTAAAATATAATACATATTAGCTTCCGACACTTTAACTTTGGACTTAATGGAGAATCATTCAATAATACAAAATGATGTGATCGTTTTCCTAAAATTTATAAAATCAATAAATATGATGTTAGTTTCCATTTCATTTATACCACAAATTATTTTATTATGAATAATTATTTAGGATATTTACATAGCCAAGAAGTTTGCTTATTTATTTATTTATTTAAGAGAGGGAGAGAGACGGTGGGGGAGGGCCAGGGGGAGAGGGAAAGAGAGAATACCAAGCAGGCTCCATGCCCAGCAGGGAGCCCAACATGGAGCTCAGTCTCATGACCCTGGGATCATGACCTGAGCCAAAATCAAGAGTGGGATACCTAATCGACTGAGCCATCCAAGAGCCCCAACAACCAAGAAGTTTAAAAAATATATTTCATATTTGCAATATCAGTATTTTAAAAATATTTTTTAAATGAGAGCAATATTTCAAATTTATTACTTGGACAATATTCACTGAGGCCTATTTTGTTCCAAATGCTTTTCTAACTTCTGAGATATGGTAATGAACTGGGAAGGCAAAGAGCTTCCCTCTTAGAACTTACATTGTTGAAGTATAGACAAATAAATAATGTCATATCATGTCATGTAATACCATATTATACTATACTATAAATAGTGAAAAGAAGAAAGTGAAACAGGATAAGAGGGTCTAAGACTAAGAGTGTGTCTGTATTTGTAATGAGAGTATTACTTTAGATAGGATCATTGGGAGCACTGTTGATGAGATGACATTTGAGAAAACAGCTGAATGTCAGAAAAAAACAGAACAAAGTGAGGGAAATGTGCACTAGATCAAGGACACAGAAAGTTGAGAAGCCTGAGCAGTTGGATAGGGCTCTGGGTCCCTTATGCTTCTTTAAAGTAGTGTAGCTCTACATTTGCTGTCTTCAGTTATGATGTCCACCTAAATAGTCTCATTTGAAGAAATGATTTTGTGTCCATAAAATAGGTTATAAGTCATTGATCTGGTCTCTTTGGTGTTATGAAAATACAGAAAGATTTAGCTATTCAAATCAAAAGTTCTTTTCTATTTCATGATGTCTCATTCTAGCTACATCATGAGCGAGCTTATTTCAGAATCAGTTTTTCGTTTGTGTAGTAATATTCACGTATCCATCCAAAAACCAGGAAAGCCTTGTTTCTGAATAAATTATGAATGTTATTAAAATGTAACAAATATTTCACAGTATTTGTAGTGTGAAAAAAATCACTAATAAAAATTATAAAATGATGGAAGTGAAAGCATGAAGGCGTCGTTTGCTGTTCTTTAGCATGATACCTGAAAGTAGCAGTTCCATGTTGCTATTGCTGAGTGTTGCATTGACTCTCCCAGTGGAAGCATTGAAACTAGTAACTGTCAAGGTCATGGGTTGTTTCTTTCCTTTGAAATTGTAAGAGCCTTTCCATATATAATTTTGGGCAAACACATCATCGGGAACTGTAAATAGATTAAATATACACATTAATTTTATGGTGCCCTATAAATATAAACATTAAAAAGTAGATTAATGAATATTCATTTATTGAACTATGAAATTTTGCTAAACACACAATAAGGTGAACTGTATATTATAAAGTGAATTCTTTATATACATGTTTCAAGTTTTTTGGAATAAACCAAAATTGCAATAACCTATATTTGTATTCATAGCTGAGTCATCAAAGATAGCACCAATTAAAGGCATAAGGCTTATATTCCGAACCAGATAAAGATCAAATTTACTTATATTTGGTCTCCTTCAGTAACATCTTTCTCTCAGAAGGAAAATAAAATAATTTTACTGAGCCAAGTCGGTCTGTATACAAGTCCCAAGAGGCCTGCTTTTCTCCTGGCAGTATGAGTAGATTTATAGGAGGAAGAGCATAGAGTTAAACCCCCCTCTTGCAGACTAGCACTTAAAGACCATTAGGAGGGATGCTCCTTTGTCCCCTTTACAGAATACTGAGTTCAGTTATTCCAATAATAGATGCTCCTAAGGAAGAACAGGGATTCACCATATTGACAACTTTGAATTTACAGGTATTTTTGGAAATAAAGGAATTGTCCCTAGAATTGCCTAACTCTCATGGGAGAGAGATGAACTGTGGTAAAATCAATATTCTAAATGTTATAAAACTCTAAAGAAGGAATGCTCTTTATTCTAGATATAGCCAAAAAGGCATTATATTTATATAAATCAGTTATGTAATTTATAGTTATATAAGGCAGTATGGCAAAGTCTACTCAGATCCTGAAAGAAGGCTAAGAGAAGCTGCCATTCATCTCATACATCACACTAAAGCACATCCCCCAAAAGCAGTTATTCCAGGGAGCTATGCCTATTTGCACAAATGAGTCAATAACAGAATAAGGGAAAGCCTTTTTTTTTTCCTAACAAGTTATTGACAATTTGTCACCTGGTCTTCACTACACACATCACACTTATCACCCAGATCTTAGAGACTGAGGTTACATTCCCTGAATTCTACTCAGCAAACCAAAATAGCAAAACTACTCTAGACATGAAATACATGAAATATAAAACATGTTCAAGAGTTGAGTTTTTACTGAATATTTCAACACATGATGTTTTCTTCTCTAATAATTCAAAAGCAATATAGCCGAAGGGTTAGAACTGCAAGCACTGGAGTTAGGCTCCTTGTATTGAAGTCCCTCTGCAATTTATAAACTGTGTGGTTTTGCATAAATTACATAACTCTCTAAACCTGAATTTCCTCCTAATTAACATGAGGTTAACTGAGAGTTGTTAGGAAGATTAAATGAGATAAGGAAAGTGAAATGTTTAGCTAAGTGTTAGCTGCTACCATTACTAATACTACTGTTACTGTTGCTGCTATTATTCAGATAAAATAGGAAAACTGTGGATCTCAGAGCTTACTACATAATTGCTAATAAAATATCTATTTAGCAGACATGTAGTTAGTAAAATGAATAATCCATAGTTCTGGCTCTGGGACCTTTGCCAAGGCATCCTTACAGTGGCAGTCCCTCCCCAGACCTCCAACTTCACAGCTATGTAAGCTATAGGGGAATGCTATGCTAAGTATGTAGAGAGTCTTACCTAAAACTCTGATACAGTGAATGAGTAAAAAGCCCTTGACTTGGTAAGCATATTACAGTTTTTAGTGAAAAGAAAGTGTACCTGAAATAAATTGGCAGAAGAGAGTGACAAGCTACATTGCGCTGCACTAGAAAGACCTGGAATTTGGAGGTAATAGATTCTTAGTCATCCAGGTAAAAGCAGGAGCAAGAGAGAAAGATATGCCAATGGCAGTGCCTAGCAAATAGCAGACTCTCAGTAAGTAAGTGCTGTTGTCTGTCTGATTGTTTATTTCCACCTGGACTGTACTGTGATGACTCTTCGCTATCTCCGAGCCTTCAAAGAAAACCTATTACACCTGCTGATCTTATCCATAGTCCTTAGGGGAATTAGTGTTGGTTGAAGGAGATGGAAGAGAACCTCAGCAGCAGGAGAGAAGAGCAATGGAAAGGAGGAGGTAGTGGTACCAGCCAAGTACATTACATTGGGTTTAATCACTGATGGGGCAGGAAATGTTTTAACAACTGGGTCTCCTGAAAAAACAAACAAAACAAAATGAAACGAACAAAAAAACTGATGTGCAGTATTTGCTGATTTCTATAGTGTAAATATTCCCATAATAGCAGATTTCAAACTCCTACCAGTATGACATCACTGAATGCAAAAGAATGCACAGAATTGCCTACTACCCTCTACCTTTTGAGAAATGCAGCTCAGGTTGGACAAAGCAGACACCATCTGATCATTTATATTCCCGTGTACAATGGGAATGATCATACTTCTTTCTATTGTAAGGTCTATTTTCGGATTTAAATATGAATGTGTATCTGGCAGTTCTTTGTAAACTCTAAAATGTCATCCCACTCTCATTGATGTGGGTATCAATGAAAAGAAGTCTAGGATGTCATGATCGTTTCTTTCAAGACGTCTGATTTTAAACTTTACTTCACAGCCTTCAGAGTATTGCTAAATGTAGCATCATGCTCCTGACTCTGATACAACTTCCAAATTTCATTCTTGTTATTTTGGAGTAATCTAATCACAGTGCCTTATGATTTTAAATTAAATGTTTCTAACGTTTTCCCATCGAAGATAGCATTTACTCTGACGTTTAATAGATCTTTTTTACTCAGGTAAAAGAGATTCCTTTCCTTTCTAATTTGTTAAGAGTCTTTTAAAATTATAACTAGGTGCTGCATTTTATCAAATATTTTCTGTATAGGTATTGTGCTGATCAAAATTGTTTGCATTTTAATCTCTTAATGTCATAGATTACTTTTAAGGATTATTTAATATAAAAATATCCCTGCATATCTATCATGAATCCAATTTGGTTCTGATGTGTCATCTTTTGGTTTTTCTGTTATACTATGATTTTAGATTTGATTTGCTAAGATTTTATGTAGGATATTTTCATCTATACATCCTGAGTCCAATGGGTTTGTAATATTCCCTTTTGTATTATGTCTTTCTGAGTTATTAGAATTATATTGGATTCATAGAATGAGATTTTTTCTTTTTTCTTTTTTTTTTTTTAGAGAGAGGAAGAGAGCGTGCATGAGTCGGGGGTGCTGGGGAAAGAGAAGAGGGAGAGAGAGTCCTAAACAGACTCCTGCTGAGTGTGGAGCGTGAGGTGGGGCTCCATTTCATGACCCCAAGATCATGATCCTGAGATCATGGCTCTGAGATCACCACCTGAGCTGCAAACTAACAGTCAGACAGTTAACCCTACTGTGCCACCCAGGCACCCCTCATACAATGAGATTTTCTGACTGGAAGAGATTTTATAAAATGGGATAATCTGTTCTGTTTCGCTAAAATTTGGCAGAACTCATCGGTAGATCCATAAGGACTTGGTTTTTCTCTGTGGAAATAGTTTTAAACTCCTAATTTATCTGTTATAGGGTCATTCAAGTTTTCTTCTGTTCTGGTAAAATATACTTTTCTAGTAATTTGTCCAATTTTTAAAGTTGACTATTATTGTTTTCCATTAATATAATTATAATTGATTCAATCTATTCTCTATGTGGTTATGTTCATATTTCCTTTTGTTATATTATTTAATTTTTGTCCTATTTTTGATCAGTCTTACCAGAAATTTTCTACTTTTTTTTCTCCAAAGAACTACTTTTGGCTCTGTTGAGATTCTTCTATTGCATCCCTGCGGGGGCGGGGGGGGGGAGGCGGTTATTTCTTCATTTTTATTATTACATTGATTTTCTGCTTTCTTTTGGTTATTCTGTTATACTTTATATATCTTCTTAACAGGGCTACTTAATTCATTAATTCTGAGGCTTTTTTCTTTTCTAATGTAAGAATTTAAAACTATAAATTCCCCTCATAACTTTGTTTTTGATATAGTCCCCAAGTTTTGATACACAGATTTTTCAATATAGCTAAGTTCTAGTATTATATTTTTATTTAATTTCTTCTTTAATTTATGAATTATTCATAAGTATTGATTTTGTTTTTAATTTCCAAATATTCAGAATTTTTAAAAATGTACCTATTTTCTTATTAATTTTTTTACCTGCATCATTGTCAGATATCAGATCTGAAGACTAACTTTGCTTTGAAATGTATGCATTTTTATTTATTATTTAATATATGATCAAGTGTTATACCTGTCCCATGTGCCTTTGAATAAAATATATATTCTATGATTGATACATAAATCTCTCTCTATATATATATATAGGGTCAAGCTAATTAATTGTGTTGTTCTTCCATATTCTTTTTTATTTATTGGTAACCACAGGTCATGTTTTGCCAGGAAAGTCGGATTTTACATTTGATATACTGGAGTTATTATTTAAAACACCTATCTGCTACTAGATAAACCATCTCCCTTGGAAAATTCTGCATTGATAGACCACTGTGGTTTTCTGACTCCACTGTTAAACTTTCTCTCTTATATTGACATATTCTTGGATTGCCTTAGTGGCATTCAGTCTATTTCCACTGCATGTTGAATAAATCAGTGTTTCAGACGGATTTTTTTGTGGGTACTCCAGTTTTATAGCATGTACCTTGAGAACTTCTAAACACAACTAAAATTAGAAGCTAACACTCTTTCTGGCTTAATATAATGAGACCAAATCTGTCTCCAAGGTACAGATTAAATGTTAAATCTTTATCTGTAGCTTTTAATTTATATCATATAAATAAAATATTGGCTAATACTAAAAAAAGAAGCTCTCATATATTGTGGCCTTACTATGGGCTAAGCACTTCACATTTCATTTTCATGAAATTCATTTATAATAATCTAATCATTGTTTATTTTGCATAGATAAAGAAATGGAGGCTCACATATATAAAATAACTTTTCCAAAGTCATAGTTTAGGGGGTGTACAACATGATAATTACATTAAGGCTGTAGGACTGAAAAGCCCATTCTTCTAACGACAAAATTTAAAATTTTGGTTTTTAAATCAATACACTATAAACTAAAATTGCTGAACTTTTACTCTCATACCAAGTGTATTTTTTCCTTTTTAAAGAACTATATTTAAAACATCTCGTTTTTTGTTTCAATGTTTTAAATAAAGCATTGACAATATAGTATAGTCATTTTCAGATACTCCCGAGGATATTTTACAGAGAGAACTATAAACATTATTTTTGGAATATTAACATGTCTCAGAATTACATTTCTTGAAATTCAACATCATAAAATATAAGTTTTCAAATTCCAAATAGTCAAATTCATAGTTTTCCCATACTGAATATATATTTTTCTAAATGACTTTCACTTTGTCAAGAAAATAGTAGATCACTTTTAGAAATCATGACTTCTAGGAAAACGACTGAAATTACTAACCACTTAGCTTTGGGCTAGGTGTTCCTAGTGCAGGTCTTGGATCTTTCACCAGTATTTTGGAACCAGCTATGGAAAAAGAAGTAAAAGGTTCACGAAAATTAATATAATTAGGAACACACACAGTAATGCATTGTCAATTTTATTCTCTGACATATCATATAGTTTTCTCCAAAATGTCCAATTCATCCTAACATCTCAGTACCTACTCAACACTTCCGCTGTACAGCTAAAAACTTCAATAATTACCCCATTATAGTTCAGTGGGACAAGGGAAAGATCAATGCTGCCTTATCATTTCAGGATTCTTTTTCTTATTTTAAAGAACATGTAAGCCATGTAGACCAACATGTAAACAGTTGATTACAGCATGGTAGCTGAAGCTTAAGGGTATATTCCTGTTGCACAAAGGCAGAAATAATTTGGTAGGTATGTGTTTCAAAATACAAAATTGCTAAGTTGGCCCATGGTGTTATAAGAAATTGGATAGACTCAAAACTAAAGAGTTAAAACTAAAGTTTTAAGCCAAACCAAAGGTAGTTCAAAGCAAGGAAATCATGTGGGTTGCTAGATATGCTGCAAAGTTATGGGAGCTATGACATTCAGGGCTTGTAGACTGTATAAAGGCATATCTTTTCCTTAAGAACAATATAATGTCTTTCAAAGGTTTTAAGGGAAATAATTTGGGTGAACATCACTCTGACTCCAAGACAGAGAACAATGTGGAAAGAAAGGGCTGTTGATACAGGCAGAGGCGTTGGGAGTCTGCTGCAGTAGTCTCCGTCTAGAGACAATGCTGAGTTAGCCTTCTATAGTAGTGATGATAAACAGCAAAGTGGATAGATAAAGGTATTGAAATTCTGTTGGATTTAAATGGATTTTTAATCTTCAATCTCGTGAAAAATTTAAAATAAACTGAGTAGTGTTCTTGCTAAGAGAGTGAACACATTTCAAAAAGAAGGTCGTTAACATTTGTGAATGCTGCAGGACAACAGGAATTAGAAGGGCTGAAAAAATAAAAAGGAAAAGGAAAAGGAATTTATTGATGACCTTACCAAGAAACCTAGAAAAAATTCCTTTATTCCTGGTTGTGAACACATAAGCCTTTTTTCTCTGGTAAACTCACTACATCTTATCCAGCTCGGGATTGTCCTGATCAAGCAGCAAGAGAAGTAGACACTTCACTTAGATCTGGACAAAATACTATATCACCCTGGTTGACTAACAGATCTGGAGGTGGGCTCCATTTAAAACTGACAATCAGACTCTTGAATAGTGCTTTCCTGACCAAGAAGCTTTGGCAAAAACTCTTCTAAACCAAAAGATATGTTGGCAGCAATGTTCCCTACTGTGGTAGGTTGAATAATGGGACCTCAAAATTCATGTTCTCCAAGAATCTCAAATATGACCTTTTTTGGAAATAGGATATTTGAAGATATAATTAATTAGGGTTCCTCAGGTGAAATAACCTTGAAATCTAGTGACTGATGTCTTTATAAGAAGGGGAGAGGACGTATAAAGAGAAATAGGAAAGGAAGCCACATGAAGACAGAGGTAGAAATTGGTATGGAGCAGCCATGAGCCAAGGAACGCCAAGGATAGCCAGAAGCTGCCAAACGTTAGGAGGAAATAAAGCATGATTTTTCCCTAGAGACTTCAGAGGGTGCATGGATATACCAACACCTTGATTTTGAGCTTCTGGCCTCCAGAACTCTGAGAGAATAAATTTCTGCTGTTTTAAGCTATCCAGCTTGTGGTACTTTGTTACAACAGCCCAGAAAACTCATACACCTACCATGATGAAGTAACTAGAAGAAGAAATAAAGAAGAAAAAAACAGAGCATGTAAAAGAATTTATAACAAGACCTCAATAATATCTCTCTTCCAGGAGTACCTGCCCTTGGAGTTGGTTAATATATTTCCTTTGTTCCTAAGCTAATCTGGGTTGAGTTTTTGTCTCTTGCATCTTAGGAAGGCTGAAATAGTAGAACAGCTTCTGTTAGAAGCTTCTATAATGAAAACCTACCTTCACAAACAGGAACTTTTCCAGTCCAGGTGTTATCAGATCTACACACTCTATGTTCTGTTCCACCTGCTAGGAAGAAGCCAGGCTGGCAGGTATAAATGAGTGTATAGCCATGAGATGGAAGGTCCATTCCTACTACATTTGCATGAGCAGGAGTTTCCGGTTGCTTACAGCTGTGGGCTATATTAAGAAAAAAGAAAAGCGTTCATTTTTTATAGACATGTTAAGAAAATTTTGAAATGAGAGTCATAATATATATTAGAGGCATGTTAATGCCTTTATATAAATATACCTTTGCATAGTTATTCTAATTTATCAAGGAAAATGTATCAATGTCAACATACATATTAATTTCATAGCTATCATGTCCTAAGCAGTCATCGGTGGAACACTGGTAGATGTTACAAGGGAAGCCAAGGGGAGGGGGGAAACCTTACTGGGGATAATTAAGCTCATAAATGTGTATTAGATCACAATTCTAGAGAGTCTCAATAATTATTAGCATTTTAAAGGATCTAAGAAGTTCTGTAATAAGATACCTTTCAAAGTTTGTCAAGCTCAGATTTTCTATACCAGTTTATGAAATATTATTTTATTTTTTATATTTATTTTAAATTTTAAAAACATGTCTTCTAAAGTTAAATACAACCATAGCTCAGTATATCACTCTGACATTAATACTTCCTAATATAGAAAGTACAATTCAATAATTTTTTACATGTGGAATTTTCTGGCCATATTTTGGGTCCATAAGTAGCAGTATCTTTTCATTCTTTTAATTTCTGTCTCTTTTTCTTCAAGCTTCCTCCCACTCTTGATTTGCTACCTCTATTCCATTCTACCCATACTTATGCCACTTCTTGGCCCTGCCCCCAGTTTCCCTGTTTTGTCTTATAAATACCATTCCATTCTCAGAGACAGATGCTACAAAGAATTTTCTCCCTAAACCAGAAAGCATTTCTGATCATTTGTTCATGGATACAGATACTTAAAAGTTTGTCTCTGAAAAAATTATTCTGTGTATAGCTAACTTCTTTTTAATATTATGTGACATTGTGTTACATGTTTTATATTTAATATAATTCCATTAATGATCTTTAATCCTGGAGGAAATATTGCTAAGGATAAACACAAATAGTCTGCCTCTACTACATTCTTTTTTTGTGGTGGGGCGGGGGGGGCAGTTACATTAATTAATCCTCACATTATGCCCAAGCAGAAGTAAGTTTAATCTTCACATTATGCACATAGTAGAAGTTCTGAGATGCTTTCAGTAATAACTCTTTTTAAATCATCATATCCTTTATAGAAGTCATCAAAGAAGTTTGGTTTACTATGAAATACCTAGTTACATCTCACACAGGTTCTAAAATATGCACTCTACTTAACTGCCTCTTAAGGAATTTTGCCATATTTAAATATCAGCTAACCAGGCATGTGAATGACTTCTCAGTGGAGTGTTCTCCTGTTTTTCAGTAAGCTGCAGGTCCACGGGGGCTCCCATGATCATTTGGGTGGTTCTGAACAGGTCTAGAGTAAATTCACAGGACTTATTTAGACTTTAGCAAATCCTAAAAGTTTGCCACCATTCTGATGAGTATTTCTACTTCTGCTTACTCTTTATTGTTTTTCCCCAAGATGCTCAGGATTTTAAAAAGATAGGAAAGGAGATAAAAAGGAGAAAGTGGGAGGGAAAGAGATAAGTAATTCACCAACGGAAAGAGATAAGTAATTCACCAACTGAAATTTATTTCTAACTGTAAGCCAGAAAAGATAGCTTCATGACCTTGGGCTTTGTTCTTCTTTAATCTGTACGGCAAGTGCTCTCAACTTAGGGTCAGTGCACATTTAGAAGCTCCAGGAAATCCTGAAATAGTATTCAAATTTTTGGTCAAACTATTCATGTGTATTTCCTTCCATGGATGTTTCTACCTTTCCTCAGAATCTCAGAGAGTTTTGCAAGTGATAAAGGATTAAGAGGCACTAAATTGGAGCCTTCTGTATTTCAGCATACTTTAGATTCATATATTCAGATCTCTGAATTGGTAAACTAATAATCATCTAAAATTATCAGATAACCAAGCTGAACACAATTACAAGAGGCTTGCAAAAAAACCAAAATTGTGCCTCGTGCCTTTTGACTTCTTTAGAAAGAATGCTCCTTAATGGGCATTGGGGTCATGATACAGTAATAAACTTATATACATAAATTATGTTTTATCATAATCTAAAAAAAATCCATGTAATACATCTTTTGTGTAGATATAGATTTACTTCCCACTTGTAAGAAAAAATGCATATAAATTCCTATCTGTGGTAAGTATGATTTCTTAGCCACAATACTTACGTATGCACTCAGGCTGAATTCCACTCCATGTGAGGTCAGGAAGGCAAGTGCGTGTTGTAGACCCTTGGAGAAGGTGTCCTTTTTTGCAATGGAACTGCACAACACTTCCTACCTATAGCAAATTACAGAGAAACGTACCAATGCAGCTTCAAATATGGCAGCAAATAGAAAAAAACTGTGGATGAGAAAATGCTTTCAAAAGAAATTCTTCATGGTAGAAGCTAGAAGGAAAAGATATTTAAAACTGATTTAAAGTAAAATTGGGGGGGAAATCAAGACTAACGAAAAAACATCTCTTTGTATACATATCATCATCAAATATTTGAGTACCCAATGCATGCATAGGTGCTAAACTTTTTGCCACGGTAGTTTGAAGAAAATATATAAGATACCAAAAGGCCAACAAGCTCATCTAAACACAAGACGACGGGTAGATCATTAAATAAAGATAAATAATAAAGATGGATGAAGACAGAGAAATAAAGATAACTAACAACATAAGAGGCAAATGAATATGGAAGACACTAAATGCAATAGAAGATTAGATGCAAAGGCGTTTAGATGCAAAGGTTGTGAATGTAACAAATATATGCTGGAAGACATGCAATTTGCACTAAGCTTTTAAGGATGTGAATTTTAGATAAATACATAAAACATGGTTTTCAAAGTAGGGTCCCAAGACTGGTAACCTCAGCATCATTGGGAACTTTTTTAGAAATGCATATTCTGGGGGCGCCTGGGTGGCTCAGTCGGTTAAGCGGCTGTCTTCAGCTCAGGTCATGATCCCAGGGTCCTGGGATAGAGTTCTGCATCGGGCTCCCTGCTTGGCGGGGAGCCTGCTTCTCCCTCTCCCTCTGCCTGCCTCTCTGCCCGCCTCTCTGCCCACTTGTGCTCTCTATCTCTCTGTCAAATAAATAAATAAAATCTTTTAAAAAAAAAAGAAATGCATATTCTGGGAACTTATCCCAGACCCACTGAATCAGAAACTCTGAATGGGGACCAGCAATCTGTGTTTTAACAAGCCCTCCAGGTGATTTTAATGAACAATAAAGTTTGAGAACAACTGATATAAAAGTAGAAAAGAACATGATGAGAAAATGTATGAAGGTTAAAATATACATCATATAGTTTAGGAAAAAGTACATTTGATTGGTTGGTATGGATAGTTCACACAGTGAGCTGGGAAGCTGGGGAGGCGGGGAGGGTAAAGTGGGAAGCGGTAAGATACAGCAAAAAAAGAAAATAGACCCCAGAGTAATGTGTATGTGGCTTTAACTCTGAACCTGATCTTGCTTGAATGAGGTATATCCCCTCTTTAAGACTTATCCTATAAATAAAGATGATAATATTATTTGTCTTGAGATTTATTTTAAGCATTAAATTAAGTCAAAGATAAATGTAAGAATCAATTTCTGAAGGGTCTCAAATGGCAGGCTTTGGCATTTGAAATCTTTTTTTAATGAAAACATAAAGTTGCTAAAGCTCTCAGAGCAAGTAAAATTTGTGTTGAAAATTAAATTAGCCACTGCATAAAGAAATTACTAAACAAAAAGAATGACCAGCAGTAATTATAATCATGAAGCCAACACTACCATATTACATTTGAATGGATAAAAGCTGAATTAACTTGTGGCAGCAGACTTGGGAAGGATGTTGTTTACTCAAACTACATTACAAGAAGAAATCATCAGGGTTTATTAAATGATTACAGCTGGAGGACAAGGTGAGGAATATTTAGTGTCTGCCATTTCAGCCTTCCCCAGCAATTGGGAGTCTGAGAATGATCAGTCATCCTCTTAGCACGTTTCACAAATCCCGTTTCCGTCCTTCCCAGTTAGTTCCTACTCTCACCTGCTAAAGCAACATGAGGCTAAGCTTAAAATGACATAATTTGACCCAAGATTCCATTTGGACCTTGAGAGTAGCTAAATGCTACCATTTCTCATATTCTCATTATCACCCAGAGTTATGCTATATCACAAACATTCAATTCCAACTGTCACTCTCTGATAGCAACCTTTATTCTTCCAGTTATCTTACGTTTTGTCTTCCAAGACACCCTCACCATACCTCTGAGGAGATCTCTTACCCCCTTGACAACCCATTTTGTCCAGGGCCACTATACTGATCAACTCCAGGGAGCACTGTTTACCCTGTATTCAACATAAACGAAATCCTTCAAATTGTGCTCCAGAGCACGCAGTTCAGTTATGCAACAGGGCGCCACATATTTTGACTTTCTCATGTGGACTAGATTATGTGACTGATCATGTAGACTTTGCAGTTCTGTTCTTCAGCCAAACTGGTTTTACAAAACCCATTACCTCTATCAATCCAGCAATCCAGCAATCTAGTTTAGGGTAGATCTCAGTTAATGCTTGCCACTTTCTACCTATAAATCTCCGCTCATTCAATCTACCACCAAATACTGATCATTTTACCTCCTAACTCTTAAACTGTCCCCTTCTGTCTCTCCACTTATACATCCTGTTTTAGTCTTCAATATCTTTTCTACAGGTTTGGTTCTAAAACTTTAGCAGATATCATAATCAGGAGGACTTACCAGAACACAAATAGATGAGCCTCCCTTGAAAGTTTCTGACTTGGTTGATCTGGGGGAGGCCCAGAATCTGTATTTCCAACAAGTTCTTAAGTCATACTGCTGCTGCTTGGTCAGCAATCACACTTTGTGAACTAATGTCATAATTATAATTACAATAATCACAACTACAATCATGATAATAATCTAACTTGTTTCCATTACTCCAGTCTTGACCACATTAATTTTCCACATAAAGTCAGAGCCTTAGCATTCTCTTTCTTAAAATCTTTACTGTCAACTCACCCATAGGATAAAGTTACATTGTGTTAACTTGACGATAAAAGCCCCTATAACCATGGGGCGCCTGGGTGGCTCAGTTGTTAAGCATCTGCCTTCGGCTCAGGTCATGATCCCAGAGTCCTGGGATTGAGCCCCACATCGGACTCCCTGCTCAGCGGGGAGCCTGCTTCTCCCTCTCCCACTCCCCCTGCTTGTATTCCCTCTCTCGCTATCTCTCTGTCAAATAAATAAATAAAAAACCTTAAAGAAAAAAAAAAGCCCCTATAACCTGACCACAGCCCATCTGTCTAGCTTCATCACTGACCACTTACTTTTACTCAAATTGTGCTCATATAGTACTGAATTTTTGTAGTTCCCTTAATGCATGCATATTTTCATGCTGTTTACCCTGCATGGAATGTCTTTCCTAACTTTCTTTTCCTAGATATTACCCTAAAAGATTTAGCTCAGACATTTCTAGGAAGGTTTCCCTGCAGAAACAGATTAGGAGAACTTTCTTTTACATGCTCCCTTAGCAACTTTCAAAGTTACCAATGTTATCGTCTATCCTATGAAATCTTCCACACACCAGAGGTTAGTTTCTCTAGACTAGGGACTGTGTTATTCACCCTTGTGCACAAAGAACTATCAAAAATGTTGGATAAACTGAAGGAGTGGGGACTAATAATTTAATACAAAATCATTTGATTACTTAACTTAAAAAAGATTTAACATGCCTATAGTTTCTTAAAGAAGAGTGATATCCCTTCCATACTTTACATAGCATGAAGCGAAATCACTGTTTATTCTTTGAAGCATACATTTGGGTTACTTCATTAAGTAACTTGATGTTAATAAGATATAAGAAATATGTTGGATTAAATATAAATAGCCTTTGTTTTTACTTGTAAGACTTTTTTTCCTTATTTCTGCAAACTTTTCTGAAGTCATCATAAATACTGCTTTAGATATTAATCAGATACCAGAGAAGTAAAATTTATTTAAAATTTTTCTATATCTCAGTAACACATATAATAACTATTTTTGTCAAATTCACAAATATTTATACCAAATATCTAGTATACCTAGAATTAGACAAATTTAATAATGGATTAATTTTTTGTTCAGAGTTTATTATAGTTAAATCAATTACCAAAATTTTCTCCAAATATCAGTGCATTAATAAATACTTTTTCAATTATAAGACCACTTAATACCATATCTTATATAGCTGTCCATCCTTTTCCAACTTGTGATGATAGGTCCTTCTGATTCTAAATTAACTTCTAACATGCATAATATAATTTGATTATTTGTAGAAAAAAATAATTTTTCATTATCCAACTCAAAAACTTCATGGAAAAATAATTCATTACAATTTTCCCACCAATAATTACCAATAAAAGGTGCTCTGTATAACCAATTATATATAATGCAAAAATATTGAATATTATTTTTATATCAGGAATTAAAAAACATCCATTTAAAGTTTTAATTGCAGTCAATGTTTAAATAAAAATCACTTTAAGTTGGACCCAATTAGCATGTTTTGTGCAAAAGCATTATAAAATTATAAGACATGTCTATTTAGTAAATATAATTTATCTTCTTTATTTATTTTATTTTTTCTTATTTCTTTATTTTAAATGTTATATCTCAGTTCCTAAGCCATGAAGTTTAGATAGCTAATCAAGGCATAATAGACATTTTGTATATATTTATTTATTTTTATTTTTTTAAAGAATTTTTATTTATTTGACAGAGAGAGAGAAATAGCAAGAGTAGGAACACAAGCAGGGGAGTGGGAGAGGGAGAAGCAGGTTTCCCACCAAGCAGGGAGCCCGATGCGGGGCTCAATCCCAGGACCCTGGGATCATGACCTGAGCTGAAGGCAGATGCTTAATGACTGAGCCACCCAGGCGCTCCACATTTTGTATAAATTTAGAATATTCTAAGTAAGATCTTTCTCTTTCATGATGTTTCATAGCAAATGACTTTCGCTCTCCTAGAATTTTCATCATTGTATTTATTTGTGTCTGATTTTTAACATCACAAATTAAATATATTTGTTTAATACATATATATAGCATACATATATTTTATATATATGTAAAACTAAGAATTCACAATTTATATGCTTCCTCTGTAGTATATTTTAACAACCATTTTATATTTGTATTTTTTACTATGTGTTTATATTAAACATTTTACCCAAGAAGAAATGAAGTAGCTTCTAATAAAAGACATACATATATTTTGATTAATAAAATAGATGTAGAAAGGCAAGATCATAAAAATGAAGGGAGAAAACATATGCTTCTGATAAGATTCAAGGAAGTTTCATTGAGCATCAGTTTTAGCCCTGAGTTTCCTGGTTTTAAAAAAAAAAATTAAATTTTAAGATATCCTAAGAGTTTGTATTTAAAAAAATTATCAGATTTTAATTAAAAACACTTGATTTTATGGGATTTTTGATTTAAAATTAATGTCATATTCATCATTTGAAAGCAAGAAAAATACTATGTAACATATTTGTCCCATTCAATGTACTTATCTACTAATTTAGATTATAAACTGGAAATCATACATCATCACCATGGTTATTTTTGTAGGCTAAAAATCTTACTGTTCAGTATCTTGGTGTTACACATCTAAGAGTCAGATTAAAAACATTTCGTATCTGGGCGCCTGGGTGGCTCAGTCGTTAAGCGTCTGCCTTCGGTTCAGGTCATGATCCTGGGGTCCTGGGATCGAGTCCCACATCGGGCTCCCTGCTCGGCAGGAAGCCTGCCTCTCCCTCTCCCACTCCCCCTGCTTGTGTTCCTGCTCTAGCTATCTCTCTCTCTGTCAAATAAATAAATAAAATCTTTAAAAAAAAAAAAAACATTTCGTATCTATAATAACTTTAATGTAACAAAAGTCCTAACTCCTAATGATGGGTCTTCCAAACCCTCAGCTCAAGTTAAAGAGTGATACAGCAGTTAGTGAAATACGTGTGTCTGGCATTTACCCCATAATTAATCTAGATGTTGTATCAGTCATTTTGACAGCTACTCCCTTCACTACCCATCTATTTTTAGCCAAAAATTATTCCAACTTACAATATTTTGGATATTACAGAAATTATGTTGAGTACTTTTTTCAACACTAGAGTTTTTGTCATCTCTAGCAACAGGTAATATATCCTTATATGTTAATAATTATATCTATGTCCAAAAATCTAAAACCTATATAGAAAAAGAGTGAATAAACATATTAAAGGAAAAAAAATCAAGAAAATGATTTGAGTGCCTGTGTAATTCATAACTTTCCCCTCTCTTGTCCCTCCCAGAAGTGAGCTCCTATAATTTTATTTAAGTCACTTCTGACCACCTGATCAAATCAGAGGTAAATACAAGAGTTGAGACCTTCTGATTCTCTCTCTAGAAATCTGGAACTGAGATTGAGACAATTAATCATTTTCCGTATGTGGCTGAAAGATACATAGAAAAATGCACCCTTCGTCATATGGCCAATTTGCAAAGAAAAAACAAAGTAGGCAAACATAGAGTAGTGGAAAAGACTGAGTCCTATTGTCCAGTTGCTAGATTCCGGGCTTGATGGGTCTCTCCTAGATCCCTTTTCTTGGGGTCTTTGATATAACGCACATGGCTTGTAATGCTTCTAGGCTTAAGCTAGCTCAAATAGCTTCTCTTAACTTGCAAGTGAAAAGTTTGTCTCAACCAATAAAGATGGCTTTTCCAGGATTCTATTTGAAATCTACCAGTACATTAATATTAGCTAGAATTATATAAACTTTTAAAATTTCCATTAGCTCTGTACAGATTTAGTAAATATATTTAGTGTATATTTATTATATATATTTATTATATATATATATACACTAAATATATTTAGTGTATAAATATATTTAGTGTATATATATATATATGCACAAACCAGTCATATGCATGTAAGAAAGTTGATGTCCCCAATTTAACATACTCAGTATATCATTTGTGATTTTAATAAAGATTAATGTAATTATATAGAGTTTATCATATTTGAAATCTAGTCTATTCATATTTATCTAAGTAGAATATGATGATCCAATGCATGTTTATTAGTCAAATAATATGCTTTCAGGGTTAGGTTAACTTCGGGATAACATTTTTCAATGGTTATAATAGAACTCTTACAATGCAGAGTTAATGATTCTATTCATTTCATTGAATGACTGTACTAAATTCATTCTTACTCATTTCCATTCCCATTATTTCAAAGGTTATGTATTAGAAAGGACTCATACTCTTCAGAAAGTATTTTAGAAGCAGGATTTCTGTACTTTTTATTTTTGAAGACAACACAATGATACACAGGTATGTAAATGATCTCACTTCCAAAGTGACATCACTAATTTAGACGAGGCTAAAGTTAACTTGAATTTTAAAGTCAGGGTTGTCAAGACAAAGGAGAGCTGGTCTGTCCTACCAACCTCATTGGTCAGCCTTGGTATACGAGTCTTGCTATGTCATATAAATAATACTAAGCAGCCAAGATGTTCCCAGTGCCTTTGGTTTAAATGCAAACTCCCTCCCAGTGACAGTTTCTATGGACTCACATGGTATTTTGGTAAGAGGGGGGAAATGGGAGCATTTTCAAATTCTTCTGTACAGTTAAGAGAAAACTGGTTCAAATGAAAATTTGTACCTGGTCCCCACCACCCTAAAATTTCTATTCAGAATACTCAAAATCAAGGCCTTGTGTGTGGCTGAACCCTACAGCCACATTTCTCGGGGCACCCTTCCATGAATGGCAGGCCGTGAGCCCTGCTAGCCAGTATGAAAATCACCTCGTTTAGTGCACAGACACTAACATCAAAATTCTGTATTCTCTCAGGATATAGTCACTGACTTGCTCGGTGATCTAAGCCAAGTCACGTTCTGTTCCAGTTTATTCATCTATAGGATGAGAACTAATGCTCTTTAACTAGTTGTCCATTTTTCAGGATTTAGATCAATTGATAAACCTTTTATAAAGATATGAATCTAAAGTTTTCTAAAAACACTAACATAATGGAGACTGAGACAGCTTTTTTACACTTTTGTATTATGTAGACAGGCCTGAGGCAAACCGGAAGAATTGGAAATGCTATTAAATCAATGTTCATACTGTGCCTGAACTGTAGATAAATGGAAACTATTTTTAGCAACAAAAATATGGCACCTTTGATGAGTACTTCCTTTTGAAATGGATGTTTTTCAGGTTCCCACTGAATTTCACACAAAATAGTACAATTTAGAAAACTCTGCAACACAAGGCAATTGGGTAATGTGTATATTGGCTATTTTCTCGCGGAGTCAGTATGCACTTTGGCTCCCCTAAGGGCCCTGTAATGAAAAACTTGCTGAATCTCTACATAAAATCTAAATTAGAAAAAGAGAAAATAAGAAAGTCAGCCACACATGACTGGGCATGTTGAAGAATTCCAATGTAACAATCCAACTATTGTGTAACAATAGGATAAATTATTTTCTCAGAAATTTCCCATGTCAGTGAAAATGTTTAAAAATATTTTAGTATTATACACATAAGATAAACATATTTTAGTCTAATTGCTTTATTGAGTAACCACATTTTTATGTTTGCTAACTCTTTAACCTCATTCATCTTTACTTTTCCTCACTCCCCCACATCCTCCTTTAGAATTTACTCATTTACCCCCTCATTTCTTCCTACTTAACACTCTCTTATGTACTAGCTAAACATATGGATTTTCCTAGGCTCACAGCTGTCTTCAGTTTTTCTTTTGTTTTATTGTCATGATCAGTTAGGCTATTCTCTTAAATCACATTTTTCTTCTCCTAATTTCCTTTTACTTCTACGCTTTTGTTGCCTTTTACCTTTTTTTATATGGTTATGAATACAGATATAAGCATGATGTTTTCTGTTTCTGCCAACATGATTATATGCACATGAATCAAAGAAGGCTTCAATCTAGTTTTATACTGAATAGAAATATTTATTTAAAGTACTCACTTGAAATCCAAATGTATTGTTCTGAGATCCGTGCCTTGGGACTCCTGGATTTTCACATGAGGTACGGGTGGGTTCTAAAAATGAAGATTATAAGCATAATGTTCCTTTAAAATTTGTAATTATATTTAAATGTATATTTCTCGCATACAAAACAATTTTGAGTGATCTGAGGCTTAATGAAAAGGACCATGGGTAATAATAAAGAATATAAATCTAATAGCGTCTCTCCATGGACAGAAGTCTACTAATCTTAAAGCAAGAATTCAGGTACACTGCAATTTACATGAATTATGCAATTCTTGAACTTTGAGCCCTTCTGATGTAAAAGCACTTGACATCCAACTTACTCTGTGGATAAAAAGTTAAGGAAAAATGAAGGATATGAAAAAAGAACATGTATATTAAACATTTGCTCAAGGACTTTGCTAAGTTATAATCTCAGGTAGGATAATATTCCCCTCAAGAAGTAAGAGTTTTTCCAGAAACAGGACTTAGTTATTTGCATTTTTCATGGATACCTGTAGGAGATCCAGGCATTAAAATGGTAAAACTAGTAGTGTCTGAGTTGGCTAGTTTGTATGACAGATTATTTGGTTGGTTTACCAAATGTGGCATTTAATTTAAGACTACAGAAATGTGCTTAGGGCCATTTTGATGTCAATGTATTTTTTTCTTTTTTTTAAGTAGTCTCCATGCCCAGCAGTGAGCCCAATGAGGGGCTTGCACTCAGGACCTTGAGCTCAAGACCTAGTTGGGATCAAGAGTCGAATGCTTAGCTGACTGAACCACCCAGATGCCCCGTCAATGTATCTTTTTTATTAATTTTTGGAGCAAGTTTAATATCATATGACTATGACTCATTAACTATAAGAATATATACAAATGTTAGTACTTAAGCTATTAATCTGACAACCTTTTTCTTTTTCATTTTACTGATAAACAAGAAAATTACTTCGACTGTTTCTCTGGGAGTTTTAAATGCTAAATACAACTTCGTATGTTTTAACAGTATTCATTTTCAATGCCTTCTAATTGCTTCTATATTCTACATTTATTTTTCAAATTTAGCCAACTATAGTTTGTAGGGCAGAGAAAATAATTAATACATTCATACTAGTAATACATTACTAGGATCTAGTAATTCCAAAATTACTGAGAATAATCAACCTTTAATTAATATTACCTATGCAGTGAGGTGACGAGCCACTCCAAGTGCCATCTGCCTGACATATTCTGGTGCTTGATCCCACTAGTATGAAAGGAGAACTGCAGCTAAATGAAACCTCTGACTGGTATATAAAGCTTTTGCCTTCTCTTTTCCCTTGGGCAGGAATACCAGGGTCACCACAAAACTTTGCTGGAAATGAAAAGAAAGATATTTATAGCAAAGATTTAGGATTCATCAGATGGACAGTTTAGAAAAATGATGAAAATAACTGGAATACTGAACTAAAGTGACATGTTATTCACATTAATGTATCCTAAAGAAATTTGTTTTAGCTTTTGTCTAAGTGATAAATACTGAATGTACAACTCAGCATAATATTGAAAAGAAGTCTGATTGAGGTGTTTTCCACTTAGTAGGCCACCTTAATAACTATAGAATTTTTTGTATTTTTGTTGCTGTTTTGTCTTGACCAGAATCAAACCACACATTTGTATAAATTGGTTGCAAAGTTGGAGTATGCTTCTGAAAAGGCATGTGATTCACAGAAAGCTCTGTCAGAAAGAGCCAGCCCATAATGGTCTAGGTTGTACTCTCCAGATTGCTCTGTCTTTTTATATGTATATAACGGAAACACTTATTTGTTCTGTTGTAATCTGTTGAACACTCAAGCACATACCCCAGTGTTTTGTTGTCTTCCTCTTTGTAATATTGTGGAGGATTTTCGAGAGTTTTTTCTTTTTCTTTTTTTTTTTTTTTAAAGATTTTATTTATTTATTTGAGACAGAGAGAATGAGAGAGAGAGAGCACATGAGAGGGGGGAGGGTCAGAGGGAGAAGCAGTCTCCCTGCCGAGCAGGGAGCCGGATGCGGGACTTGATTCCGGGACTCCAGGATCACGACCTGAGCCGAAGGCAGTCGCTTAACCAACTGAGCCACCCAGGCGCCCTCGAGAGTGTTTTAAAGACCAAAGAAGCCCAGTAGAGTCCAAATCTACAGCAAACCAAGGAATCTCAAAGTTCTACAACAATTATTGAAAATACCATCTTGACAGAATTTGTAAACAAATTGAATACGTTATTCCATTCAACATAGATTTCCTAACAACTAAAAGAACCTATTCTAAGACGTTTTAGGCACTTAGACTTATCAGTAAACAAGCTGGAGCATGTCTAGCCTTTGGAAGGAAGTGGAAGCTGGAGCAGAGTGAGCATGTAGAAGTGTAATAGGGTCAGATGGTTTCAAATCTAGTAGATAACCTACACAAAGATATCATATGCTTTCAATTTGTTTATTGTAGTAAAAAAATACATAACATACATTTACCATTTTAACCATTTTTAAGCATACTTGGTTTTTAAATTTGCAGATTCAGCAGCTAAAAGCTTATGCCCCTAATAAGGCAAACAAACAGTAACATCCAAATGTTTTTAAGTATAAATGCTCCCTTAGGGTGGTGCATCCTCCAAACCAAAGATATTTTTGAGGCTTGAAAGGAGACCTCTAACTGGATAGGACATCGACCAGGACAACAGGAATAAACCAGGAATGTTCCAGACAAACAGGAATGGATAAATACCCTAATAACAGAATACCTTAGTCTTAAGCTCAAGGTACAAAGAAAGACCCTTTCTGAAATTCAAGACTCTAGGAGAGACCTGAATTTTCAAACCTCTTTTTAGGAACTTTTCATTCTTTTTAAAACAGTTAAAGTTAAAAGTAATTATGAAATAAATATTCAACAAAATAAATTTAGGGTAAAATTTCAGAGTAAAGCAATACAGGTAAAATAAACATGTGTTTAGTGTGTTCAGCATTTCCTAGATATTGTAAATCTTTGTGCTACGAGCCATAGAACATCAAACCCCAGAGGCCAGGATCTTCATCTTACTAATCTTTGTGTCTCTAGCACATTTTGAATTCAATGGCTATTTCCTCGGTGAACATTATCAATGGGCATTTCAGCTTAGCAATCATTTTTATTGCCAAATTACTTAGTAACCTACTTCTGAAGTGTTTCTCTTGCATATTTCTGCTGAGTCATTCCTCTCAGAATCTTATCTTTATTCAACAAAGAAAAGAAAGGAGGGAGATGCAACCACATAAACTCCTCAATCTTGCTCCCTGCCTGCCCCTCACTTCCTCATCATCCCATTGTTTTCTATCTGTAGCGTTTCATGTCCTAAACCAAACAACCTATTGGTGTCTAGTTTAGAGGCTTAAGACACAGGATCTATTTTCAAAAGGCTCCAGTTCACAATGACATAAACTTTAAGATAAAAGGATATACTTTGAACAAAATGAAAGAGAAAAGACTTTCCCTTCTATAAAGTCCCTAAAATGAATGAATTTGGCTATTCAATGGATAACAGCATTATCTCTTTAGTCTACCTTCTCTGAACTGGAATTCATACTCTAATTTAGGGGCAGTGCAACCATAGGCCATATAACAACGTAGCTGGTGTCCTAAATGATGACAGGGTCACACAGTGTCCTTACAATTTGATTCCTCTCTCTGAGCCCAAGTGTCATTATCAATTAAAATGTCATGAGTAAACATGGAGTTCTGTTATGTGTAGTAGAAATCATATATGTAAAGCAATTTGGACAAAGTGATAGTTATAATTCAATGTCAATAGTATTTATTATTATTTGTATTTTAATAGAGCCAAAAAATAAAACATCCTATCCAAGATACTTCTTGATTGAGACTTTCCTAAATGTATCAAACAAACATGAACTCATCTCTGTAAATCTCCTCATCCCTATCTATTCTGAAGTAGCTGTAGAATATCTAGTCTTATTTAGAACACATTGGTCTTTTCTAAAATGATCCTTAGCATAAAACAGAATTTTAAGAGACAATCTGTGTGACATCAATCTTGAAGTATGGGGGGATAGTAGTATAAGATGAAATTAGGAGAGAAGAAGACAAATGGCACAGAAGCCCATAGGCAATTTGGCTTCCACTGTAAATGAAAAGACTGGAGGGTTCCAAGTCATGTCATCAGTTAGATCTGCCTAACTTCAAGGCCATGGGGACAGGTGGAGTGTTCTTCTACCCCATGCAGGGAAAGGAGGGAAGACTAGGAACAGGATTGCCCATATCATGTGCTACAATAATTTGTGTAAAACACAAAGCTGACTTTTATTTTATTTGCAATCTTCCAAATTAATTTCGAAGTGACACTTGCTGGAATATATATTATAAAGTGACCTCTAAGAAAATATTACTCTCTCTTCTCCATGCTTACCTGAATCATTTTAGGTATAATCACAAGCATTATCATGACAAATAACATCATAAGAACTTGATTTGAATGACCATGTAAAGTAACATAGATTTATTGTGGAAAGAAATTTGGGAGTAAATTAGAGCATTCAGTTGAGACAAACTGGACAAGAATAAGAATACTTTTCCAGTAGTAGAATTAATCTTAAAGGGTTTTTAATTTGAGAAATAATTTTTTAAATAAGTTTGCAAACAAAGCAGGTTAGCCTAATATTTGGAGTCAGAGCAGAAAGAACATAATAGTTGGATTATAAGAAAAATATCTACACTGGTAAGTTTGATTTCCTGTTGAATTTTAATTATGCCTCAGAATGAGCTTTATCAATCTCATATTTGTTCTAGCAAAATCTGAGAATTTTAAGTAACAGCAATAATCTCAGTCAAGGAGTTCCAAGAGAGTGGAAATGGGAAAATACAATTTTAAGTATAGAAATTATACTTACGTAAGCACTGTGGTACTTCCCCACTCCAGGTACCATTTCCTACACAGGTCAGAACAGCAGGAAAGGATAGTTCATAGCCTGGAGAACAGATGTAGCTAATACTAAAGCCCCAGTCAAAATTTGTTCCTTCCAACCTTCCATTAGAAATCTGGGGAGGAGTTGGGCAGGTAACAGCTGCAATTACATTAAAAGCAATTAGACACAGCTGTTGAAATATCCCGGGTGTAAAAAAAAAAAATAATCAGAAGAAGCGTATGTGCTAATTTAACCTTTCGGAGGACAATATGGTGTGACATGTTTTATTGTCCTGGTAGTAGTCCTGAAACATCCCTGGAATTAATCCCTCTAGGATGCGACTATTTCTTGGCAACATAATGGCTACTGGTTGTCAGAGATTCTCTTAGAAAATAACAAGCTGCCTGACCTCTAAGGGAAGCAAATAGAGGGTGACCTTCCATCTAGTATATTGTAACTGATAAATTATTGGTTTTATATAAAATTATTTTTCCAGTGACCTTTAGACAGACTGAAGATCAGGGCTGTTTGGCTATATATAGTGTCAACATTGTAGCAAGGAATTTGCAAGTAATTCTGTGACATTTGGAAAAAATCTAGATCAAGTATCTCATTAAAATACCCAAATTGGTTCTATCAACCACTTAAATTCATATGTTAAAATTTACTGTAGGGTTTTTAAATAAATTATTAAATGTTTAAGCACTAATTTTAAAATTTGTTTTAAGTTGGCTTCAAGCAGAGATGGGTAAGATAACATGACAGAGATGAAGGGAAAAAGAAGGGTACACATTGCAAAATCTAAAAATGAGGAATGATTGTATTTTTATGAGTAGCAACATACATGAATAATTCTTGGAGTTACATTACCATTATCAGAATCAATTAATGATGTATGAAATAACTTCTAAATATAAAATGTATGTTCATATATTTTCATACATTAAGTGTATATATACAGTGATCTGATTCAGAAACAGTATAATCAAGAAGAAAAAGACATATGTTGAAATTATTCCTTTTGTTAAACTGTCAATTCACAGATGTTTAGAAAGACAACTGAATGAGAAATATCAGTATAATTATAAAATAATAGAAATGGCTTGACATCAACAGTATTCCATAAATTATCAGAAAAATTTGCAAAAAAATATAAATATATCTCCAGTGGAAAAATAAATAGCATAAAGTAGCAAATTTATGCCCATATTGACTACAAGATTAATTCTAGATTGTATTAAGAAAGATGTTCTTTTTTTATGAAGAGTTAGTTTTATAATTCAGTATGATTGTTCTCAAGTTATAGAACTTTTTTTCCCATCTTTGAATTGTTTGAACCAAGTGGATCATCAAAGTAAAATTCTAATTCATTAAGGTTATATTCTCTTTTAAATATTCACTAATAAATATAAATAATGAAGGTGAGTACATACCAGAGCACATGATATTTTTGTTGTTTTGGTTGTACTAAAAATCACTGTCATTACTCATAAGATATAATATTTTTCTTGAAATATCATTTTAAATTCTATATGTTATTTTCTGTATGATTTTAAAATAAAGACAGCAGTAGTCAATTTTCAGTATCAGAAAAAAGTGAAACAATACAAAAACGCTATTTAAGCTTACTTAAAATTTTCATATTAAAAAGTAAATATACAGCAGTTATCACTTATAATATTGAAGAAATTATCATACCTCTACAAGTTGGCATTACTCCACTCCACGTGCCATTAGTTGTACAAGTCCTAATTCTGGAACCGTTCAATTCCATTGTATAGCCTGGCTGGCACATGTATGAGATATTTTGTCCAACCACATAATCATCTCCATATCTCAGTCCATTGGCTGGTATACCTGGGTCTCCACAACTGATTACTATCAGTATTGGATTAGAAGAGCAGATGGTTAATGTGCCATTTAATGGAGAGAAGTAGTAAGCATATGGCATACATAATATATAAGCAGGGAAAATTAGTTACTGTGTTCATTTTTAATCATAAAACATAAGCATATTTAAACGACACACTGGCAATTCCTGATTATACTCAGGTATGCTTATTACAGATTCTATGCATATGGTTCAGAAACTGTCATTTAGACTCTGAAGAGGCTAGGTTAATAAACTAGTATACTGTAAGGAACTCTGATGCAGTAACCTCTTTTAATCCGCCTTAGGGGATCATGGAGAAGTCATCCCATAGAATCTAGAATCAAGATTTCTTTTTTTTTTTTAAAGATCTTATTTACTTATTTATTTGACAGAGAGAGACACAGCGAGAGAGGGAACACAAGCAGGGGGAGTGGGAGAGGGAGAAGCAGGCTTCCCGCTGAGCAGGGAGCCCGATGCGGGGCTCGATCCCAGGACCCTGGGATCATAACCCGAGGTGAAGGCAGACATTTAACAACTGAGCCACTCAGGCGCCCCTAGAATCAAGATTTCTAATATAACATTTGAAATCTATGTATTCCCATATATGGTGACTGAAATCTCTAATCTATCAGGCTTGGTGGACTGAGAGCATATTATCGGCATAGTGTCACTCAGCTGGATATTATAATAGTTTGGTTTTTTTTTGAGAGTGTGTGGGTATAAGCACAAGTGGGGGGTGGGGGGGAAGTAGGAGGGGCAAAGGGAGAGAGAGAATCTCAAGCAGGTTCCACACCCAGTGCAGAGCCTGACTCAGGGCTGGATCTCCTGATCCTGAGATCATGCCCTGAGCCAAATTCAAGAGTCAGATGCTTAACCAAATGAGCCACCTTGGCACCCCCATCATAGTTTTTAATTAAAATAATGCTAGGTTCAAAAAGAATACTTCCTATTGAATAAATGAAAGAATGAATAGGCTATAAAATATGAATCTATTACATGCAGGGCAGGATACATGATCTGTGGCAATGAAAATGCCATAGCTAGGGACAGAGAAATCAATTTATCATTTTCGCCAACTCATTGCCAACTCAAGTGAAAGGATGACCTCTAAGAAATTGCAACCTCCACTCTGGGAGGCATTTACTTTCTGGATTGGGGATCAGTGAGAAGCTTACATAAAGTTTTACTAAATATGCCTTGTTGTTGCCAGCCCAAGACAGGGAGAGCTGCTGCCCTGTTCTGCTCTAAGACTCTATAAATATACCCAACTCCTACCTATTTCATGCTTGCACCCAGGCCCCCACAAAGGGGTGGAAGACAACTGCAATGTGAACCTCCCTCTGTTGATGACACTATGGACTGGCTGGGCAGAGAACATCAGTGGCCCCAGAGTAGGAGTGGGAATGGGGAGGTCGGGCAAGGCTCACGGTAGGGGGTGAATGGCCTGTAACCCATTTTAGGAAGACAGGGAGGCAGAGAGGCTGACTGTGCATGAGCAGAGGCTCCAAGTCCTCAGCATATGCTCCACTGTCCCAGTAGACTTCACTTAACAAAACACAAATTTAAAGTTGAAATTAAGAATTTTAAGACAACAAACACAGAGCATTACACCCAGCACTGGACCCTTTTGAGCATGAGGTTCTATCAACTTTAGTAGCTCATAAAGTTAGCTCTGGTTACATACATAATATTATCATTTAGAATGCCACACCAAAAGTTTCAGAAAGACTTGAGACAGTAGAGAAAAGAGAAATAATTTTAAATACCATATTTAATAATAAGGCATAACAAAGATTATATGTAAGCCACAAAAGCATTTGCTGTTTTGAGGTACATGATTTAAGCTTGCTTTGGGCAAGGAATTGTCTAAAAGCTTTCCAGCAACTAAGAGAAAAAGGAAAATACAGAAGGTTATACTATTTATTTTCTGGAGATTAAAAAAAATGGGGTTACTTGCCTTTTAGTATCTTTTTTTTTTCCTTTTAAATCTTTTTGTTCATAAGAGGGTAAATAATTTCATCAGGTAAATCTGGGCTATATTCTCTCATTTTTACTTGTAATTAATTCTTCAGCAAAGACTCCCTGATCATCTCATGGGTGCCACCAGGATGAGGGATCAGATTAGAGAAGTATTTTGGAGATCTAGGGTCAAAGACTAAAAGTAGATTAAGGTATGGAAGACCTTAATAGCACTTCAATTACACTGTATTAATTAATTTACCATTAAAAATTATGAATGTCAAGATTTCTTTCATATATTCTAATCTGCTAAGCCTAAGAAGTTTTAAGACCATGAATAATGGCATTTAAATTAAAGAACAATATTCAGGGCACTTCACCTGATAATCCTCAGAGCCCTGGAGACAGTTTGCTGAAATCACACTCATTGAGTGTTTCTGTCTGACTCCTAATAAGAATTTTGCTTATAGGATAATTTTTGTTCTTTTAATTATTGCAGAGGAAACAATTTTTTTTTTTAAATTATACAACCGAGTTGAATAGGAAATCAAATCCTGCTTCTTTACCAGGAATGTCATTTTGAAATTTCAGTTTTGAAATTCTGTTTCAAAATTTACAACTATATCAAAGTGAGTATTAAGGCTTCCATTTATTTTGTTTCATTTTACCTTCTGTCTTTTTCTATTTTTAACCTACATCCCAATTAAGAAGAGGGAAATTAAAGAGCACACCTACAAATTGTTGTTGTTTTCTAGGTAACAGTTTGCCGACTGAGACAGAACCCTGGCAAGAAAGCAGAGCTAACCTGATCCTAAGGCACAATGAGGTGAGATGCAGCCAAGGAAAGAGAGGACAGAGGGGTTATTTTACAAAGAGGCACAAGGGAGAGTTTGCACATTGAGGCAGCATCATGAATGAAATGCCTGACAACTACAGCTTCACAAGGATTTGTTTGGTGGCTTCCTAGGGAACCAAAGGCCAGTCAAAGAGACAGTTTCCAATAGCAACAGTCTCTGTAAACAGCACCTGCTCCACACGTCAATTCATTTACCACCAGTTTGTTTTTGGCAACAAAAAAGAGGCTTTTGGTCTTTTCGGGCAAAACCTTAGAATAGTGGGTCTTTAGGGTTTTATCCTAAAATTCAGAGACATCAGTGCATGACGACGGACTGCTGTGCTTCATTGCAAGAAAAATTTTTTCAAAGGTCACCAAAACCCCTAAGCTCACACGTGCGCGCGCGCGCGCGCGCACACACACACACACACACACACACACACACACACCCCAATAAACTCCAGGAAGACGATTATCTTGTCTCTTTTCTACATTGTTATATTTTCAGGGCCGAGTCTAGTGCATCACTCATTATAAAAGATTAAGTAAATAAAAAAAAAAAGATTAAGTAAATATTTGTTTAAAGAATAAATATGTGAATGATATGTAAGGAATGATTAGCTAAAATTCTCAAAAAATATACATTGTTTTAAAGGTTTGACCTTGTTTTTCTGGGAGGTTTTTTTCTTATTAGCGTCTATCATGCAATTGATGCCCATGTGGCATTGTTTATGATAAGCCTAAGGAGATAATCTCTATGCTAAAAATAAAACATAATTGTGGTAATTCTAGTCTATGCCACTTCAAAACTACTTTCTCTTTTAACTTCTTAAGTGAGAATGATAAATACGCATTTTTAAATAAAATAGCATCCCATTGCTCACACTTTTATTCCCTTACATGGATATACATGCAATATAGTTTATATGTTTGAGTTAATCTCATTGTTTTTCTATTAGAGACAATGCAACAATGGACATTCTCACTCAGACATAATTACACATTTGCTTTTCCATGTTTCAGGCTCATAAAATAATTCTACTATAGCAGAACAAAGTAACAGAAAGGTGGTCATTTCTCTGATAATGCTTCTGGTTTTATATAATCTCCCAATTCAAACACTGGTTTCCTTTTTAGATCTCAGTGCTAGATTTTCTCAACCTCAACCTTGGTACTACTGACATTTGGTACTAATTAAATTTAAATGGGGGGGGCTGCTTTATGCATTGAGGATGTTTAGCATTGACCTCTACTCCCCAGAAACTGATAGCACACTTCATTCAGCCACACTGTAACAGCCAAAAATATCTCCAGACATTGCCAAATATCCCCTGGGAAGCAAAATCACCCCTGCCTGAGAACCACTAACACTGAGAGAGAGCTCCCTCTCCTTGAGATTTAGATGATTTTTTTTTAGCTTCACTTTACCCAGTTTCATGCTGGGCATATCTTTTCCAGCGTTCTCCTGCGTGAGAGTAGTTCCATCTCCCTGAACCATTCTTTACCGCCCCCCCCAAAAAAAAATTAAAAAAAAAAAAAGAAAGAAAAATCTTTGAGAACTCTAAGTTTGGTAACAAAGATCCAGGAAGGACCATTTCTGTCCTGCTTATTGGAACAAAAGCCTCAGATTCATTTATCACTGGATCTGACTGAGTATGCTGTCCTTGGCCCAAATGACAAGACCTGCCAGATACAGGGCATTAATCATTTTGGAAGGAATCCTAGTGGGCTAAAAAAAAAATTCCAAGAAACAAATGAATGTACTTCTTTTCAGCACTGAAAGCCAATCCTTACTGCACTTGACAAGCCCTGTCCTGATGCAGATTGTATCTTCTTCCCAAAATACTATGTGCACTATGTGCCTTAGGTATCAGAGGTGGTTCTGCCTGTTAAGACATCAAAAGGTAAGGATCCTATACTACATTTTTAAATGAGTATTTGCTTGTGCTTCGTTTTTAGATATCTTCTCTCATTCTGACCATCACAGAAAAGAACTTCACCAAATTTTATAATCAGAGTACTTTTATGAGCTTCTTGGTATTACAGCAAATATCTTTTCCTTCCAACTTGGTTTAATTCCATGGATGTTTCTCAACATAATTCCTCTGCCAAAGTGTGCGTGATGTTTGGATGCATGACCTTGATCTCATGATATATTCTTTTACCTACTCAAGACAAAACTAGTTTATGTGGGGGAAGCTTAACGCTCCAGAACTGGCAGTGGGTTCAATAAGGACCTGTCTGGAGAAGAGGGAAAGAGTTCTTGTTCGTGAGGCATCTTTTAGAGAAAGATTAATTAAATATGCAATTTCTCAATTCATTTATAATCTTAAGCTGGCTGAATATTAGCAGGTAGAACTGATGTGAGGGAAATTTCACCCTTTTACCAACATCTCTACTCTGGCTAGATATGGAAGGGGGAGGAAGGGGACAATAACATTATTAAATTATGTTTATTCCAAAAGTGTTTCCAAAAATCATGAACAAGGCAATTTTTTTAAGAACAGAAAAGGAATGTGCGTGTGTGTGTGTGTGTGTGTTTCTACCTGCCAGTCAAACAAATGAAGGTACATTTGCAAAATCACGCTGGTGGAAAATACTCAAAAGGGTGAAACCGCTTGGAATATTGATGCTATTTCACTGGCCTATGAAATATTAGAGACCAGAGACCTTACTAACTGGACTCTTTATTCTCAGTTCCTAGGAAAGTACCCGAAAATAATAGATTTTATGTAAATGATTTTTTATTAACTGAATCCATAAGTAGTCCAATTACCTCATATAACCACATTTCTGTATTTTTAGATAAAAAATAAGCTGCTATAAGCTAAAAAATAAAATTATATTCTAAAAATTAGATCACCACTCTGATTTTCACTATGCAAGAGGAACTAGTTTCTAAAGATAAGCCCAGGAAAAAAACAGAGTGACCAAAATTTTATTTTAAAAAAAGTAGAAAAAATCCAAATAGAATTTAATTCTTTTTATTTTACTTTCACCATAACATTATAATGGATAATTCATTCACCTATATTTTAAGGGCTTAATTCATTTCCTCAAGGGTCTCTGTTAATTCATATTCAAATCATCCTGTATTGAAACATTTATCATATCATCTGTCTTGGTGATTTTGTCTCTTTCAGTTAATATTATTCCAATTCTAGCAGATCCACTTTGTCATTGATTATGTATATGATTCAACACTAGCTTGATTCACATTTCCTTTGACTCATCACATCAAAATATTTCATCTCTTGCAAGATTTGCAGATTTATTAACATATATTTGCACTGTATGTTTGGACATTCATCTTGAGACAAACAATAAAATTATTGACAAGATATATAGAGGAAATTGTAATTTTAAGCAGAAAGGCTTTTGAACAAAAATAAATCTTACAAGTGGCCAACTCATTAAGAGATGATATAACTCTGTAGAACTCAAATTGGTAAATGCCGAGAAATTGAAAAAAATTAGAGAAGAGTAGGCTATAAATTAATGAAACAATTCCACATGCATTATAAGTAATGTCTTACATTTATGCCTTGTGAAATATGCTTGACCATTCTAGTGAAGACAGAAAATAAAGCAAGAAAACAAAGAGGAGGAAAAATACAAAAGGAGGGAATGAGACGAACTTGAGAAAATTGCTTCTTAGGTCAAATAGACGTGTTTAAGTCTTAGATCCTATATATACTAACTGTGTTACCATGAGGAAGACACTTGTGTTTCCTCTGTAAGATACCATTTCTTCAAATGTGAAACAGAAAGTCTAATGGTATTTATTTCATAGATCTGTTATTAGAAATAAGTGAGAGAATTTGTGTAAAGTACTTAGCACAAATCCTAATGACCAATAAACACTCAATGATAGATATTATTCTTTATGAGTAAAAATAATAACAATTTGATTGGAAAAAAAAAAGGAAGTTTTGTTTTGATTAGGTGGGTTTGCCAAAAACTGCTGGTTTGGTTTGGAATATTAGTTTATGCATTTTACATTTTCTTTATATGTAATTTAATTCATTTCAAATTCTTATTTAGGTCCTCATGTTTAGATGCTAAAAAAAAAAAAGGTGCCTACAAAAGGCAATTATATTAAATCAAAATTTATTATAAATATTGATTATTCAAACTTAACCTTTCTGGTATATATAGGAAATAATTAAATTGAAAGGAAAATTCCATCCATGTATGAGTAGAAATAACTGTTCAGCAGTGGGCTCTGACAGTAGTCAGTCAATTAAATAATTTGGTACCTCAGTTTCCTGATCTACACGTGCAAGTCTATGATACAATCTCTTCCAGGTCCAAAATTACATGGTTCTTTGAATAATGTGTTTAAATTGACTTCCACTGCAAATTAATGAGAAGAAATCTAAGACAATGGTTCTAATTCAGTTTGATCACCACATATAAGCATTATGAATATGTTAGGTCCTTTAATTATAGAAGTTTAGCCCATTTTGATTTCCATTGAAACCTCTCTCTGTGCTCCTCTTTTGGGGATATTTTTGTTTTCGCTTTTGGTTTGGATTGCTACTGGGCTATTGGCACTTTTTTGCCGATAAAGTGAGTCAACTGTTACAAATTCTCAGTTTTTAATTTAATAGTGATTCATCATTTAAAAGCTAATGCTTGAAATACCTTATTTAACACAATGTTTCTCCTTGAAGAACTGACATAAGGAAAGAAACTTTCTTTATATTTTTTATATGTTATTTGTAACCAATCTGTCTTGAATTAGGTGATTTTAAACTTGATTTAAAATTTCTAGGGAAAAACGAAGACAATTCATTTAAATGCAATTTGCAGTCTCAAAAACTGGAGTATGTTTATTTATCTTTACTAAAATTGGAAAACATCTTAAATAAAAGACTTAGGTATTTATCCTTGACTAAATTAAATTGTTATTCTTTGTGGGGGAAAAAAAAGATGTGTTATTCAGCAGATTTCCTTTACTCTGAATATACTCATTATTTCAGTCTTTTTGATAACTGTATATTAAATGCATGCTATCTTCCAGAAACTATGAGCCCTGTTATCTACAAAATTACCAGCCCTTTCTACAAGCATTTTAAAATGGAATGAAATTATAAGTCATATAAACTCATAGTTAAAATAAAACTCAAATGAGATATTTCAGTCAGCCAACAAGTAATTACTTAGTTACTCTTGTATATTCAGTTCTGTGCTCCACCCTAGAAAGTCACTGAGATAAACAGATCTGGTTACTACTGCCCTATGAAGTTTACGGTTTAGCAGTATAAGCTATTGCCTTTGGTGGGGGCGGCGGGTAGTTATACAGCATGGAGAGATCCCTTTTAGCTAAAAGGGATATGAGGAAGCAGTGTCTTGAGAAGGCTTAACCAAATGTGTCATTTGAACTGATGATTAAAAGACAGCAGGATACAGTTCTAAAGGCTCAAATGGGGTAGCGTAGTATGGAAACAGTAAAGCATATTTGCTAATTGTTAGATCTTTCGGTATCACAAAAAAAATGAGACATGTGCAAAGTAAGCAAAAGGATTTCTTTCCTTCAAAGTGGAGAAATCAGGGAGAATTTATTCTCCATTTGACAAAACCAGAAAAAAAGAAAGAAAGAAAAACAAGGTTTCATCAGGCAGCAAAGCACAGAGGCACAGTGATCCTTGAGAGACAGAAAACAAGTGAGTCCTGCAATTGCCCCATCTTACTGCCTTAAGAGAATTTTCAGGCTTTGGTACAGGGAGAAAAACCCCATGTAGAGCCCAGCTGACTCGCTGAGTTGAAAACACGGATCTGGAGAGTCAGGAGACAACAAAATGGGTAGAGTTTGAGAGAGAGTACCAGAGAGGACATGCACAGAAAAAAAGAGAGATCTAGGGAGAGAGCTCCTTGAGTATTCATCAAAATTCATCAAGTCTGTGAGGATCTGCCCAACGTCAGGTAAAGAATTACCCAAAAGATTAGAATTAACAATATCTGGGGCTGACATAGGGCTAGGAAAATTACTTTTTCCTGACTCCAATCAACACCTGGCAAGTGTTTTGCTATTATAGATGTAGCTCATATGTTCTATTCAGCGCTTATTTCAATAGTCTCCTAGCCATGGTCTGCCGTCAACTGTGAAGAGACACCATACACACGAGGCACCTCAACAGCCTGGTCACTGCACACAATCTTTACAGGCAAGACAGTAACTATGAGCGGCTTTCTCCAGCTATGCAGATAGGACATGACATGACTTTGATGGCATCCTCCTCTGGGGTGATTCATTTGAGCCAGTCACTCAGGAAATACAAACACTCACAAAAGAGCTTAATAAAAGGAATGAGTCATTGGCCCACACACAGTATAAGGCTTGTCTTTTCAGTGAAATTTCTGGGAACTATGAGGTCAGCCAAGGGCCGCTCCACCACTGACACTGTTAAGAATAACCATTGACCTTCGCCACAGCATAACGTTAAAAAGAAAAAAAAAAGAAAAAAAAAAAAAGCCCAGTACCTTTTTGAGTCTTGGAAACGACATGTTCCTCATTTACAAATTTTAAAAACCAAGTCAGTTATTGATGTGTGTTAGACTGACAAAATAAATTTGTTTTCTTTGTATATTTAATCTGGATTATAGCTGATAATTAATCTCTGTTCTTTTTTTTTTTTTAAAGATTTTATTTATTTATTTGAGAGAGAGAGAGAGAGACAGTGGGAGAGGGAACACAAGCAGGGGGGGAGAGGGAGAAGCAGGCTTCCCGCGGAGCAGGGAGCCTGATGCAGGGCTTGATCCCGGGACCCTGAGATCATGACCTGAGCCGAAGGCAGACGCTTAACGACTGAGCCACCCAGGCGCCCCTAATCTCTGTTCTTAAAAAAACTGTTAAATTACATTTAACAGCACTGATTTTCTGGGATTCCTCTTTCCTCTGCCAATTACTGTACCTTGGTAAGTCAACGGATTCTTAAGGTCACTAGTGTGCCTTCTAACTATAACACAACTACCATCTTTTAATTGGAAAGACAATACCAATATTCACAACCTTGCCTGGTTTGATTAATTTACAAAACACACACATACACGTTTATATACTCCAATATTTTTCACATAACTAGTGATCGTTTAAAATAAGAAGAAGAAACCTACTTGTACAGTTAGGCAAAGTTCCAGACCATGTTCCATTCACTGTGCACTGTCTGACGGAAGGTCCAGAAAGAATATATCCCTCCATACAGGAATAAATAACTGAACTGGAAAACGTGGTGCCATCAATCCGAAAGACTCTTCCATTGGCTGTCGTTCCTGGGTTGCCACACTGTACAGCTATAAAACAAAACAGGTCAGAGTATATATTAACAATGGTTTTAGAATTCCTCTCACAAAAAATTAGTGACTAAATGATTGTTTCAAATTATCCAAAGGAGCTGGAAAATTGTCTGCAATAAGCATTAAATTATCTTTTATAAATAGTTGAAATTCAAGATGAATTTATATTGGTTCTATTAGATTAATTACTGGGGTGCAAATCATATAACAGATTTTTTTTTTAAGACTTTTGTTAGTAGCTTTGGTAAAAACTTTACAAAATAAAGTAATTACTTGAATATTGCCTTTGGGTACTACAAAATCTTCCAAAGAAGGATTATAAGAGTGTCTGCCTAAAAAGCAACTCATGTAAAATTGCAGTAGATGTTAACAACAAGATGCAACAGAGATTTATTATAATTATACCTGTAGGAGGATAGATATAAAATAAACAATTTAAGTATTATAAACATCCATGTATATTTTTATTTATGTAAGTATGTAACTGATTTGCATTACAACTTTATTATCTCTATTTCTGGGCCAAGGTGTACAAAAAATAAACTGAATAAAAACCAAGTAACTAAATTCTAGGAATGTTTTGCATTAAGTTTGCAACATATCCTAAACAACAGTCACAAATGCCTTATATGATTAATTATTCTGTATTATGTTTAACTATTTGCCATTAATGCCATAAGTGAATTTTTAAAAATATCTTAAAAGCAAGCCTTTGTCAAATGTCATACTAAATTTTGCTGTAGCATAAGAAGGTATTTTAGTACTTTATAGAATTTATGGCTTTCTTTATGAATAAGAAATGTAATTACAGTTTCAGAAGTACTATCTATATTACTCTCTGCATCTTAAATACTCAATTTTGCCATTCCTCTGTATGTTTGTGTGCATCTGTATTAAGGAAATGTACACACTTCATACATATACAACAAAGTCAAGCTCCAGGTAATATTTTCAGGAGAACATATGATATAGTAAATATTTTTATCTCTTGTCAAGAGTAATTCCTCTCTTCTATATTCATTAGTATCTGCCTAAAATAACAATCTGGTCATATTTATTTGTTATGTACCATGACCCTTGACACAACACAAGAAGGATTTGAAAAGCATTAGCAATATAGTTATAATATACTCTAGCTTATATATACAACTGTGTACATTGGTCCAATTTTTTAAAAAATTCCAATTAGTTAACATACAGTGTAATCTTACTCTGGTGTGCAATTTAGTGATTCAACACTTCCATACAACACCCAGTGCTTATCACAAGTGTTCTCCTTAATCCCCATTCCCCCACATCCTCCCCTCTGGTAGCCATCAGTTTGTTCTCTATAGCTGAGTCTGTTTCTTGGTTTTTCCCCCTTTCCCCCCTATGATCATTTGTTTTGTTTTTTAAATTCCAAATATGAGTAATATCGTATGGTGTTTTTAAGATAAATTTCTGGAAGTGGAATGCCTGGATAATTTTTAATTTTGAAAATATTTTTAAATTTTTGAAGTATATATAGAATCACCCAAATTATTATATGCACTTGTATCAATAGTGTAAAAAATTTTTGCTTGTTTCACACATCTTCTGTAACATCATGCACCATCATTTTCTTTAAAGATTTTATTTATTTGTTAGAGAGAGAGAGAGAGGGAACACAAGCAGGGCAAGCGTCAGGCAGGGGAAGAGGAAGAAGCAGGCTCCTGCTGAGCAAGGAGCCTGATGCGGGGCTCAACTCGAGGACCCTGGGATCATGACCTGAGCCGAAGGCAGATACTTAACTGACTGAGCCACCCAGGCATCCCCATCATTTTAAAAATCCTTGTCAGTTTGTCAAAATGCTATATTCTTTAAATGGAAAAATGAAGGGGGGGAAATCAGAGGGGGGGACAAACCATGAGAGACTATGGACTCTGCGAAACAAACTGAGGGTTCTAGAGGGGAGGGGGGGTGGGAGGATGGATTAGCCTGGTGATGGGTATTAAAGAGGGCACGTACTGAATGGAGCACTGGGTGTTATACGCAAACAATGAATCATGGAACACTACATCAAAAACCAATGATGTAATGTATGGTGATTAACATAACATAATAAAAAAATTGTATTTTTCTATTTATTAAATTATTTTAACACATTTTTTGATATTTTTATTTTCACATGTGTTTTATTCATCACATCCATAAAGTCTATGAAAGGTTTTGTATTTTACTGTAAATTACTAAAGTAAATAATATTACAAAACATTTGGAATAAAGAGAATAAAAATACTACAAATTCCACCACTCTGTTCTATATAATCATTTTTGTGTATTGTCTTTTATATTTTGTCTCAAATAAATATCATTTGCCTTGATTTTACTAGAGTGCATAATTCTGAATCTTAATTTTTAACTTTTACATGATTTACATTTTCTCATGGCCTTTATTCTAATATTTATTGATGATATATATATGCAAAATTTTTCTGATTGCTCTCAAATTCTTTCCAGTTGTTGCTAGTCATAATCAATTAGAAATATAAAATTGCAACATTACAGTTGTGTGTTTTCTTTGATACTTTTATTTTCTTTAGGAAAAAATCCTCAAAAGTTAATAAATCAAGGCTATATATATTCTATGGATAAATTTGGATTTTTGTCAAATTACCCTAAAATATTATAACAATAAAAAACCTCTAGAAGTGTTTTAAAGTTCTAGTTTTGCTGCACATACACCAGAATTTCATTTTAAAATAGGTGAAAAATGATGCTTTGATGTTAAATTATAATTTTCTTATTACTAGTTATGTAGAATTTTTTTCTGTATGCTACAATTTTTTTTTTTGGCTCTTCTGTATTTTCTGTTCATTTCCTCTGTCCATTCATCTACTAGAATCTCTTTTTCTAAATGATTTGTATGAGTTCCATCCATGAGAAAAATGATAATTCTGTTATATTTGCTATAACTCCTGGTTCTTTTTTTTTTTTTTTTAAAGATTTTATTTATTTATTTGACAGAGAGAGAGACAGCTAGGGAGGTAACACAAGCAGGGGGAGTGGGAGAGGGAGAAGCAGGCTTCCCGCCGATCAGGGAGCCCAATGCGAGGCTCGATCCCAGGACCCCGGGATCATGACCTGAGCCGAAGGCAGATGCTTAACGACTGAGCCACCCAGGTGCCCCACTCCTGGTTCTTTTTTATCCATAATGTACATACTAACAAAACAAAGTCAATACCACACATTTCATCTAAAAAACATTTTGCAGTTCAGCTGAACAAAGTGATGGCTTAGATATCACCCATGTCATATATGATATAATTATTGAGATTTTTCCTTTGGAAAATAAGTTTGAGAAATAGTCTTACTTAATGTTTTTTGCTCAGCAACATTGTTTCTCAACTAGTTTCCCTATAATAGTAACTAAGCTGCAAGTATCTCTTAATTAAGATTAAATTTGGTGAAGTTAAAGAAAAAAGATAACTATCTTTCCTAGAATATGGACACTAATTTTAAACATCATAAAAAGATTCTGAAATATAATCAATCAAGAACCTGTCAAGAAGGTTCTATTGCTAACTATTTCCTATTTATAAAAACCAATACATTTGGTATAACATCAAGTAAATTTCATAAGCACCTTTGCAAGTTTAGTTTTTGCACTAAAGTCATCTCAAAAAGAACAACTTAAATTTAAGGATAATTTTTCAGCAACACTTCATTTTCTAGCCAATCTGGTAAAGATTTAATTATGTTACCTCTGAGCCAGTCAGAATGATTAAGAATTTTACTCAAATACTGAAAAATTTTAAGGATTCTAGCTACTAGCAACTGTATTCTATAAATAAAAATCTCATCTATATTTAGGCATCTTTCTATGTTTTTCCTGAAAACTGAAACAGATCTTGAGGTAATGTTAAGAATAATCTATTTTTCCCCGATAGGGTCTATTATGTAAAGCACTGTGATAAAGGGGAAAAAAATAAACCCTTTTAACAAATATTTTTAACTTTTATAATTGAGATGTTTGTTATGACATGAACAATCTTTGTGCATAAATAGCTCATGAGAGATATTTTTTATAATTATTACCTATCATAGTTCTTTTATAGGATGATGCTTTTATTCCAAGGTTGGGGACAGGACGAATGGGCAGGAGTTATTTCACCCGTGGTAACCAACTGAATTTGGATACACATTAAATTCCAACACTTTTCAATATATTTAGTTTCTGCTTAGATTACCTTTGCATTCTGGTTGCCTTCCAGTCCAACTGCCGTTGGCTAAACATGTTCTTTCTTCTGAGCCGTGAAGGATATAACCAATATCACAAGCAAAACGTACAGAATTTTTGGTTCTGAAATCACTTTCCTGTCTAGAACCATGCCCAGGAGTACCTGGATCCCCACATGTACCCGTAGCATCACCTGAAATTCAGTACAGTTTAAGTTAATTTATGTCATTAAACATTCCCTATGTTCATGATTTATTTAATCCAACATTCTTGTAGCCTTTTGTTTTTGTGCATGCTGTGTTTTAATATGACAAGTTGACTGGGTAAAATCATGATTCACATTTCCCATCCAACTCCAGTCACAAAAATAAGCCTAAATGAAAAAGAAAATAGTTGCAGAGTATGATGTTATTTTTTGTATCGGTGATATTTGGGCCTATTAAACAGGTTAAAGACATTTCATTAGTATTTCTGAAACCTGGCTAATAAACAAGTTAATGGAAAATTTATAACTGATAGTACTAGGAACTCAAATGACAACGGATGTATAAAACTAAAATTAAAAACTGGACTTGGTAATTTGCATGTTTCCTTCTTTGAATTTCCTAGTTGCTGAAAAACTTTTTTTGTTAAATTAGAACTGTAATGTTCAGGAAAATGTAAATGTCACAATATAGTATTTCCTGTAGCCTAAAATTTCACCCCCTGATTTTCTCTACCAATGGCCAATGACCAAAGATAAATGAATTGTATCTTTTCCAATATGAAAATATAAACTGTAAACAAAGATAAAAAATTCTGGATTAAGTTCCTAATAAGGATTTTGCTCATGATTAGGCATTCATCTTTTCATTTTAGTGTTAAGGATTTATTCAGTCCCTTTATCGTGTCTTAAATAATTCTAATCACAGTTGCCACAGTATTATTACATGTTAAGAGAGAGAGAGAGAAAGTTGGAAGACATATACGTTGAAAATGCTGTCTGTCCAGATGCCTTTTTTGACATGCCCAGTGTATTTGGAATCCTTCTTTATACTTCCTCATTTTCATGCCACAGTATTATTACATGTTAAGAGAGAGACAGAGAGAGAGAGAGAAAGTTGGAAGACATATACATTGAAAATGCTGTCTGTCCAGATGCCTTTTTTGACATGCCCAGTGTATTTGGAATTCTTCTTTATACTTCCTCATTTTCATGATGAACCAAAACTTTAAGGTCACTATTTCACTTTTAAATATCTATGTGCATTTTTTCTTTGCAATTCAGTAGCAATTTCCTAATACATTGGGATGTATGCATATAAGTTTATGTTTTCATGTATAATCAGTTATCTGAGTTAACTATGAGTTACTCCAAGATAAGAGTTTTAATTCTCATTAAAATCATTTTTATAGTCACATTAGAAGTAACAGTTTTTTCAAATCTATAGATTAAATTTGAAGTCCCAGGCAGTCAGTTCACAGGGACTAACCACTAATCACAAGGAGATTCTGAAATAAGTAACCATTTCATAACTTTTACTCCTAAAAGGAAAACAATGTAAACAACTTCTAGTAAGTCATCAACATGATCTCCACAGAGATAAAATAATATGAAAATAATGGGCAATATATAAATAAAAAACAGGCAGAAAAATAAGCACCAACATCTAGTTGATGGGTAAAAACATATAAGTAGCATCAAATAGGGAGACAACACAGGTCTAAAATTTAGTTGATATTTTTTAAGAAAAGCAGTGGCTTAAACAGCTGATAAGACCTATCAAATACTCTGCAAACAAATTATTAATTTTAAATAGCCTCAATATTCATTTATTATAAGTTAACTATTGGGGTTATAGAAACTCAGGAGTGATAGATAAATATCTTTCATAAAACTTGGCTTAGTTTAATCTAAAACAGTTAGGGCTTTATTTTAAAAATATGTTATTAAATAATCGATTGTATAGAAAGTTTAAAAGAACTGAACTCTAACTGAAAATCTTGAAATAACATTTTGTATCTGCAAAAATGGATCAGTTCATTTTAATGAACAAAAGCACAATACACACAGTAGCATCCTGAACGTAGTTAATTACTTACATAGCTACAACACAGCTCAAAACATACCTGTAATTTATCATCTACAAGATGAGTATTAACTTGTGCTCTGAATTTATATTGCCTTAAGAAGTATTCCAATAAATGTATAAACTATGTTGCAGCTTCTCTCATGAGATTTTTTAAAAAATGTATTATTTTATCTCTTCTTATTGTTTTGGGTATATATTCCTAATAATAATAATAATACTAATAACGTAACTTCTAACACACATTGTCCAATTTTCCAAGAGGTACCTGAACAATGAGGTTGTGATCCACTCCAATGGCCGTTTAATTGGCAAGTCCTTGATGACTGGCCTAGAAGGGTACGCTTTCCTGTGCAGGAATAGTGAACAGTGGACCCAAAGGTGTACTTCTCACCAGACAGGACTGCATTAGGAGGAACGCCAGGGTGTCCACAGTCAATCACTACAATACATAATTATTGAATATAAAATTTTTTTATATCTCCTATCGAACAGCCTGTACCACGTTTTATGAAATAAATCAGAAGTAAATTATCTGTTCAAATATACCTAGCCTCCACAAGTAAAAAATCCATGTGAAAGCTGGCTTATAAAAAATAAAATGGAAGTTGCAGTTACATGAGCCATCCTGTTAACCCACTCACCCGTGTTTAGCAGGAACACTGTAAGCAAGCATAAATGAGTCAGCATAAGTCTGCTATATGTGGGGGTGGTGAGTGTGTGTTTGTATGCACATGTGCACGGGTTTAAAGTATGTATGTGCCTGGACAAGGATATGCAAGTTAGATAGAGGAGAGGAGTATGTGGATAATCTAAGTAAGGACCTACAATGCTATATAGGATTCAAAATGAGCCCATACAGAAATTAAAAGGGAAGAATTTTGAAGGTAAAGGAAAGGGAATGAAGATGGATATGTGACACACAATCTAATAATGCAGTCTAGAATAATTCCATTTCCAGCCAGTAATGAATAAATCATGCTGTACAAAGAAAATACTCAGTGGCTTGTTAACTAAAACACTACTAAGCATAGCAGAATCAGGTATCAGTGCATTGTCGAATTTTCTTTATAACCTAGAGGTAGCCTGGGAACTAACTGTGTACCACCTTTTAGTTATAACTTGGAAAAATACTGATTGCAATATGACTCCAGAGTTTTAAATGGCACATAAGGGGATATAAACGTAATAAAACCCTTGAATACTTTGCACACTACCAGAGATGCTATAGGAAATAAAGAAAGGCAAAAAGTATGAGAGCTAAGAAAATGTGAAGGAGTTCATGTTTACATGTCTTATGAAAGATTTTTAACTTGAATGCTATAGCCACACAGTCAAATAAGTGAATTACTCAACTATTAGACCACACTGTCTGCACAAAGAAGTGAAATACATTTTAAGAAAAAGATCAACAATTGAATTATTTGCTATAGAAGCTGAAATTTAATGAACACTGCATGAAGTTTTGTTTCTTCATTAGTGCATGAATGATGTCACAATATTTTCAAAAAATCCCACCCTGTAAACATAAAATACCTTTAACTAAAACATTATCATAAAATAATTTTATAATTTAGAAACTTAGTACAACCCCAAATTACTTGCACAATGATTTCTTGACACACCACTCCTTCAATCTATAAACTTCTTCTCTTTTTTATCATGATTCATCAATTTTTTGAGACATAGCTATAGTTAAGACTTAATAACTAACTGAATATTTCAAATTCATGTTCATTTCTCTATGTTCTCACATTATTTCCTTACTACATGTGCTAATTTTATGCACATCTGCTACAATTTATCTTATTTATATTCTACAACTCCAACAAAACATATGACAAAATGCACTCAAATAAATGTTCACTGACTTGAAAGATGATGTATATCAACATTTACTGCATTTATATGTATATGTGTCTGTAATATGATAAATGTTTAAATCAGTAAGCTTTAAGTCACACATTTGTCTAAATCCGTAAGTATTCTAAAGCCCTGGTAGATGTTTACATTAAGACTAATATTGCCTTGAATGAAATTTAAAATATTAGTACAAAAGAAAATCAAAATGTAATGCCCCTTAGGTATGGTAATATCATAGACTATAACAGATGCTGCTTTTCATAGTCTATCTGCTTTATCAAAGCTCAAAATCAAAGAATCACATTAATATTAATAAAAAATGGCATTCAGGCATTGAATTGTCAGAATATAGGGGACCATAGTTTCAAAAAATGAAACAATAAAATCAAGAATTAAAGTAATAATTACAAACAAGATCCTTCTGATATATAGCTCTACATAATTTATAAGACAATAATAACCCATGTTGCTTCCATGGCATTTTCGCAAGGAAGAATTCACATTATCTACTTACTGATACATTCTGGTAAAGGTTTGTCCCACTGTCCATTTGGTTGACATATTAAAACCGAAGATCCAAATAAGAAATATCCAGGATTGCAGTCATAGAATACCACAGTGCCATAGGTGAAATTTCCATGTTCTATTTTACTTTCTCTTTTGGAATTGGCTGGAATTCCAGGATCAGAGCAGTTCACCACTAAACAAATGTCAAATTTTGGAAGTTATGTTTGGAATAATATATACAGACCTACATAGATTTCCATTAGAAATGGAGTTTCAAAGGTAAATTTAACCAAACAAACTGAAGATTCCAGGAATAAAATTAATACATGGGCTACATAGATAATAAAGTGAAAGCCATGTGGTTGAAAACATAGAAAAAAGGAAAACTTTTCTGCAAAAATTTTTGAACAATAGTAACTCCGTAACTATTCTACTGAGTACAGATGTAAAGAATGATACCTTAAGCTATAAACCATAAAGCATGTAGAAAAATTATAACTTGGTTATATTTTCTCAGACAGTATAAAATATATCATACCTCTTTGCAAATGGAAAAACAGCAAAAATCTCTTTAATCTGTTTCTATAGAAAAAAAAAAACAATAAAGAAGCCTCCAGTGTTGGCATCACAGTAAATGAGGACTCAGTCTCCCCAAAAATATGAAAAAATAAATGCCAAAGGTAAGTTCCATTAATCATAAAGCAAACCACAAGTAAAATGATCTAAATGACTTTCTCTATGCAGTCATAAAATAGGTACAAGATAATAAAGCTAAGCAGTTAAAATAAAACTTGGTAACTTCTTACTAGACACATCGCCAGAGGCAAGGGAAACAAAAGCAAAAATGATCTATTGGGACTTCATCAAGATAAAAAGCTTCTGCACAGTGATGGAAACAATCAACAAAACTAAAAGGCAGTCTATTATATGAGAGAATATATTTGCAAAGGACATCTGATAAAGGGTTAGTATTCAAAATCTATTAAGAACTTATAAAACTCAACATCCAAAAAACCAAATAATCCAGTTAAGAAATGGGCAGAAGACATGAATGGACACTTTTCCAAAGAAGATATGCAGATGGCTAACAGACACATGACAAGATGCTCAACATCACTCATCATGAGGGAAATAAAAATCAAAACCATGATGAGATAGAGATACCACCTCACACCTATCAGAATGGTTAAAATAAACACAAGAAACAACAGGTGTAGGAGAGGATGCAGAGAAAGGGAACCCTCTTGTACTGTTGGTGGAGATGCAAACTGGTACAGCCACTCTGGAGAACAGTATGGAGGTTCCTAAAAAATTGAAAATAGAACGACCCTATGATCCAGCAATTGCACTACTAGGTATTTATTCAAAGGATACAAAAAATACAGATTTGAAGGGGTACATGCACTCTGATGTTTATAGCAGCATTAAAAACAATAGCCAAACTATGGAGAGAGCCCAAATGCCCAACAACCGATGAATGGATAATTTTGGATGGATAATGGATAATATGTACAATGGAATATTACTCAGCCAAAATGAAATCTTGTCATTTGCAACAACATGGATGGAGCTAGAGTGTGTTATGCTATGTGAAATAAGTCAGTCAGAGAAAGACAAATACCATATGATCTCACACTTACGTGGAATTTAAGAAAGAAAACAAATGAACATATGGGTAGGGGGAAGAAAGAAGAGAGGGAAACAAACCATTAGAGACTCTAAACAATAGAGAACAAACTGCGGGTTGATAGAGAGAGGTGGGTGGGGGATGGGCTAGATGGGTGATGGGATTAAAGAGGGTACTTGTGGTGAGCACTGGGTGTTGTATGTAAGTGATGAATCACTGAATTCTACGCCAGAGACCAATATTGCCCTGTATGTTAACTAACTAAAAAGTTTTTTAAAGCCCCCCACCCAAAAAGTAAAACCTGCTAATTTTAACTTTTAAGAACATAGGATAAAAATTAAGGAAAAAGGACAGCAAAGCTAATGAGAGGACATCAATATTAAATCCTTCTGTTTTATTAGCTGAAAACATTCTACTATTCTGACCAAGTTATTTCAAATGTTGTCATCTATGCTCACACAGACACATTATTACCACGCCTTAAGCTGGAATATAATTAGATGTTTACCTTTGCACACTGGTGGAGGATGGCTCCACTGTCTGTTGGCCTGGCACTGTGCCTTTGTTGGCCCTTGCATAACATACCCAATATTGCAAGAGAATGTCACCACATCATTAAAGTTGAATCCATTGCCACTTGTTCTTCCATAAATTGGACTACCAGGGTGACCACAGCTAACAGCTAATAGCAATGGGTGGGGGAGAGGAGAAGCACAAAGCAGAATATTTGGTTATCAGTTATCACATGACAGTTACATTGAATCATTTCAAACGAAATGGAAAGAAGACCACTTTTATGTGAAAACATATTTAAAGTACTTTTACTATTGCAAGGGAGCAATTTAGAATGCTTTCAAAATAGTCTAATAGAATAGAAATATTATATTAGTAAAGAGACAAATATTTATAATTGTGATCATTTCATGCTAGTGGTACAGAGATGTTCTTTCATTCTCTCTCTCTCTATTTTGTTTTGTTTTTGTTTTTTTGGACAAATACTGTAATTCAAAGAAATCTGGGAATGCTTGAAGTCCATGTCACTAGTTAGAAGCAGAAAGGAATGAAACTGAACCTATTTTCCTTTTCTAGTTAAGTTTAAGAATGGAAGGTCCATAAAGGCAGTTTTTTGTATTTAATTTTGAAATAGTTTAGTATTATTTATACAATTAATTTTTATGAATAGTAGATTGACAAGTAAAGTGTGCTTGAAGAATTAATGTGACTGTATAAAGTAAACAATAAAAATACTGCATGATGTAGCAGCATTCTCCTTACTCTTCTGAGATACCAATATGAACACTGTAAACGTGTTGATTTTACTGGCTTATCTTCTTCACAATTGATACTTGATAATTTAGCACAATTTTGTTTAGAAGTAATGTATCAATTAGATAAATTATTTAAATGTTTTTAGGGTTATAGTTCTATTCTAGATTTTATGTACTGCTAGGCTTTTCCCAAACAACTGTATTTCTGTGAACTGTTTTACTGCATCATCTCACTCTATTAATCAAAGCAACTCCAGTAATAGTGCTTCATAACTGGGCACAGAGAAAAACCATAGTCACTTTTAGTACTTTTGAAATGACCCAAGAGCAGTTATTTTTCAGCTGTATTGTTAATGTCAACCTACTCATTTGGAAATTTAACTGCATCTTATTCTTGTTAAAATTATCAATAAAGAAACCAGTTTTACCCCAAGGGCCAATTTTCTTTTATAGTCTCAATTACTCAACAAAAAAAACAGTGGTATTAGTTGGCTATGCCTGAATATAGATGAAATGGAAAAAAATCTAGGACAGACCCAAGCATAATGTGCTGTCTTTAAATCATCAGTCTGTGTGAATATGCACATGCACACGCACATACACACACACACCCCTTAGAAAAGCAATATTAATTATTAACTCTATGGTCCATTATTCTATTAAATTTCAACACCTGGAAGTATTTTCTATGAAACTAGAACTTTAATAAATATGTTTTGTTTGAATAAAAATTTGACAATGAAATCTATAAATATGGATGTAATTAGTCACCGAATAAATGAAGTATTTCCTGTGAATCCATGCTAAAAGTCCCATGCATTATTTATCTGAAGCCTCCAGAATGTCTATAGTATGATCATAAGATGTTATAATTACAGCACATTTACAGGTTTATTCTCATTTTCTAACACCAATTTTGATATAAATGTCAGTAATTGTGGATGGAAATGATCAGGAGAAAGAAAAAAATACGGAACACATTGATGATTGCCTTTCTAGTCCAAAATAAGACAGACTGTGATGTGAAATACTGTGTACTGGTGGAGATTAAGTGGATTAAGGAAAGTAAAAGAATTTTTAAAACTATAAGTAAAATAAAATAAAAGTATTGAATATCAATATTCAATTCTATTCTTACTTTTGTGCTATTACATTCAAATTAAATGCACAGTGGGCAAATCTATGCCATACACATAGAAACCACAAAGCACAGCAGCTGTATTTAAAAAATAATAACAAAAAACTTTTATTTTACATCCCACTTTATTCTTCATGTGAGAGTTCATAAGTAAATTAACTTAAAAGGTCAGATAGATATCTTTTGAACCAGTGAGAGATATTATTGAAACAATTCCCAAATTACATAGTGTTACACAATTTTGTATGAATTTTAAAACAGTGAAAAGAGTGCTGTAAAACAAAACTTTAAATAGATTTTAAATATTTCATATAAACTTTTATGAAAAAATACTATAATTACATCAGCTGTGTATATGTAATCTTGATGGATTTAAGAATAAGATGGATTTTGAAGCTAAAAGGAAAGATAATTATAAATACCTTTAACCATTCACTTTATGTATAATGGAATTAAGGCCTAGAGAGATTAAATGACCTGCATTAGCACATATAATTAGTAATGGAACTGAAATGAGAACAATAGTTCTTCATATCATGTCTAACAAGTTTTTTCCCCACTAATTACACTCCATCAGGATCTGATTTTGATATGACAGCCACAGCATCGTAATTATTAGAAAAAAAATTATCCAAAGTATTTTCACTATAAAAAGTTTCATAATACCACATTATGAAAATACTGATGCTGCTGCACATTGGTCTCAAGGAATCAAATCCTTGTAAGTTAACATTTGTCAAAAATATACCTTCCACATAAGAATATGCATTTATAAATATTGTGTATTCATATTAAATACTAGAATAGCTGAACTTAATTTCTTGTCTTTATGATAAAACATAAATAATAACAGACATTCCAATATTTTCTTCCACTTTCTTGGTTTTATGGATGGTTTTATGTGTGTGTTTGTTTGTGTGTGTATCTTACCTAAGAAAAAAATATGGGTAGTTATATGAGACCAGAGGCTTCTAATTACTTCTGTCATGCTTACTTACGCACACAGGATGGGAGCTGACCAGACCAGTTGTGATCCTGTTGGCATATTCTTACTGAAGAACCAATTAATCGAAAACCAGGATTACACTGATAAACAACTGTGTCTCTGTATCCATAATTTTCTCCAATGACTTGACCATTCACAATGAGCTCTGGAATTCCACAGTGACCCGCTGAAATGGGTCAGAAAGTAATATTTTTAATATTGTGATTTAAGTTTTATTTTTGTACTTATATATATATATAACATTACTAAACTTTTAAAGTTTATTTATAAGCATGCTACAAATAATGCAAACATGATAATATGACATAAAGATAACTACAAGATACTCAGCAAAATGCCAAATATTTGGGATTTAAAAGAAAATGTTATTTCTAGTAACACTTGGGTCTAAAAGTAGTTAGAAAACATTTCAAACTGTGTAGAAATAAAAATATATCAAAATTTAAGGAATGCAGATAAATCAGTGTTTAGTGAAAAGATTTATAGTGTTAAACACTTTTATTGGAAAGGAAAAAAAGATACACAATCAATGAGTTAAGATTCCACCTTAAGAAGAGGAAAAAGAAGAGCAAAATAAAGCCAAAGTAGATGAAAGGATATATTGAAGATAGTTACCGAAATCAAGGAAATAGAAAATAGAAAACCACAGAGGACATTACCTAAGCTAAAATGTCTTTCTTTAAAAATGGCCAAAAAATTGCTAACCTCCTAGCTAATTCTATCTAGCATACACAAAAAAGACCAAAATTACCAATAACAGAAATGAAGTGATACTACTACAAGCTTACAGAAATTAAAAGGATAAGGTAATATGAAGGACAGTTTTATGACAATACATTTAACAGTTCAGAAGAAAAGGGCATATGCTTTAAAAATTGTATACCAAAACTAACACAAGATAAAATAGAAAATATGAATAGTCTTTCATTTATTAAAGTACTTGAATTTTTTTTTAGATTTTATTCATTCATTTTAGAGATAGAGAGGAAGAGCCTGTGTATGCACTCATGGGGCAGGGGAGGGGCAGAGGGGGCAGGAGAGGGACAAGCGGACTCTGCACTGAGGTGGAGCCCAATCTATTACATGTCCCGGAGATCATGACCTAAATGAAAACCAAGAGTCCCAAGTTCAACCTATTGAGCCACCCAAATGTCCCCCCCCACACTTTTTTTTTAAATAGGCTCCACACCCAGCATGGAGCACAGTGTGGGACTTGAACTCATGACCCTGCGATCAAGATCTGAGCTGAGATCAAGAGTCAGATGCTTAACCAATTGAACCACCCAGGCATCCCCAAAAGTACATTAATTCTTAAACAAAATCCTTCCCACAAAAACCACTCAGGCTCAAATGTTTTTACTGTTTTAACCAAATATTTAAGTTAAAAAAAAATATACACACTCTTAGAATAGAAAAGAAAGGATTACTTCTTAATTTGTTTTATGAGGTAATCACAGCCCCAGTAGTAAAACTGGAAGACATTAAAAACCAATATCCATCATGAAAATAGATGCAGAACTCATTAAAATTTTAGAAAACCAATCTAGAAACATACATAAAATCAACCACTGTAATTTGACAGAGTGAGATAGTGACATATTAATAGAGTGAAGGGGGAAAATATGATTACTTCAATAGATGAAGAAGAAGCATTTGGCAAAATTCAGTACCAATTCATGATGAAAACTAACAACGCATTTAGAATGTAAGGGAAATTTTCAACCTGATAAAGACATCTGCAATATTATGATTTATAGTAGGAAGTATGTATTTGGTCTTGGTCCCTGTTTCTGGCACAGAGCTCCTAAAACTCTTGGAATTTCCTAAATGATAAGAAAAAAAATGTGTCTTGTTACGTTAATGAGGTGGCTTTGAGATCTCACCTAAGTATGTAGGCTGGGTGCCAATGGAGCCAACCATATGATTAGAAGGTTTGGACCTCCAGGGAGGAGAGAAAGACTGGAAGTTGAATTAATTGCCAGTGGCTAATGATTTAATCAATCATGCCCAGGCAATGAAGCCTCCATAAAAAACCAAAAGCACAGGGTTCAGAGAGCCTCTGGGTTGGTGAACACAAGAAGATTTAGGAGAGTGGGGCCCTCAGAAAGCATGGAAGCTCCGCACCATTCTCACATACTTTGCCCTATGCATTCCTTCTATCTGGCTGCCTGAGTTACATCCTCTTGTAATAAACCCGTATAGTAAGTAAAATGTTTCTCTGAGTTCTGTGAGCCACTTTAGCAAATTAATCAAATCCAAGGAGGGGGTCATAGGAATCTGTGATTTAGAGCCAGTCAGAAGCACAGGTAATAGCCTGGGCTTATGACTGGCATCTGAAGGGGGAATGGAAAGCAGTTTTATAAGACTGAACTTTTAGGGGCACCTGGGTGGCTCAGTTGGTTAAGCATCTGTCTTTGGCTCAGGTCATGATCCCGGGCTCCCCACTGAGTGGGGAGTTTCTTCTTCCTCTCCCTCTGCCCCTCCTCCAGCTTGTGCTCTCTCTCTCTCTCTCTCAAATAAATACAATATACATTTTTAAGATCATTTATTTACTTGAGAGAGTGAGAGAGAGAGAGAGGGAGCACAGAGGAAGAGGGCACAGAGGGAGAGGGAGAGACTCCCTGCTGAGCAGAGAGCCCTACTTGGGGCTCAATCCCAGGACCCTGAGACTAGGACCCAAGCCAAAGGCAGATGCCTAACCCTCAAATAAATAAAATCTTTAAGAAAAAAAATAAAAGACAGAAACTTTCACCTAAGGAATCTGATGCTGTCTCCAGGTAGACAGTGATAGAATTGAGTGGAATCATAGGAAACCCAGTTGGTGTCCAGAGCATTGTTTATTGTTGAGAATTGAGTCTCCAGATGCCAAAAGACATCTAAGAAAAAGCTCCAGTTAACATATTTACCAAAGAAATACTGAATTCTTCCTTCCTCATGTAGGGAATAAGACAAGGATGACCACTCTCACCAGTTCTATTTAACATTGTTTTATTGGCCCTGTGCAGTACAAACATGAATACAAAGGAAGAAAGAAAGCATAAATTTGGAAAACAGAAAAGGAAAACTATTCTAAGCTCAGATGATACATATGTGGAAAATCCAATTTTAAGAAAATCCTAAAATTAATGATTTAGCAAGTTTTCAGGATACTAGATAAATATTTCAAATAATTATATTTTATATATTAGGAACAAACAATGTGAAAATGTAAATTAAATGAAAAATGTAATTAAAAATGAACAATTTCACTTATAACATTAGAAACACATTAAATATTCTCAGGAATAATTTTAGCAATAGACATAAATGATCTCTATGTTAAAAATACAAAATATTGCTATTGCAAAAAATTGAAGACCTAAATAAATGAATAAATATACTAAATAGAGTATGCTTATTAATGTCAAAGATTCAACATTGTCAGATGCAAATTCTCCTCAAATGATGTATGGATTCAATGTGACCTAATCATAATCCTACTAGATATTTTTAAAAATAAAAATTGATAAACTAAGTCTAAAACTTATATGAAATTGGAAATATACACAGTATCCAAAGTTATCTTGAAAATTAAGAAAAATTTGAAAGATATACATACAAAATTTCAAGGCTTATTATAAAACCTATTCAACAAATAGTGCCCTTCTAGAAAAAAACTAAACCTCAATTTTACATCATTCATTATACATACAAGAGCAAATTAAAGATAAATCCTAGATATAAAAGTAACTCCAAAAACTATAAAACTTCTAGAAGAAAATATGAAAGAAAATCTTTGTGACTTCTAGCCGAGTAAAAGTTTTGTAAACAAGACACAAAAAGCAATAACCAGAAAAGATAGACTTTATAAAATTTAAAATTTCTGCCTATTAAAAGAAGAAATAAGTAAGCAAGTCTCACAGGCTGCAAGAAGATATCTATAAAGCACATAATAATGAAGTCCTTACCACCAGAATATACAAAGACTCCTACAGTTCATAATAAAAGCCAATTCAATATAAAAAATACTTCACCAATTCACAAAGGAAAATTTACAAGTGGCCAAAAAGCTCAAGAAACTGTACTCTATCAGTAATCATCAAGACAATGCGTATTAAAATGTTATAAAATACCTTTATGCACCCAATGGAATGGATAAAATTAAAAGACTGGCTCTACCACATGCTGGAGAAAATGTGAGACAAGAACTCTTCCAGGAATTTTACTCCTAAATCTTTAAGAGAAATGAATACATATGCTCACAAAAAGATTTTTACATGAATATTCATTGCACCTTTCTTCATAATAGCCCAAAAACTGGACAAGGGTCAGGTGTCTATCAATAGGGGATTGACCAACATGTGGCATATTCATATAATGGAATTCTATTCAGCAATTAAAAAAATAGTGATACACACACAACAACATGGAAAGAGAATGAAAGAAGTCTTACACGGTATATAATTTAGAATTCCAATCGTAAGGATTTCTAGAAAGGGAAAACTAACATATGGTAAAAAAACAAAACAAAACAATTATTGTCTCAGGGTTGGAGGGAGTTGCAGATTGGCTGTACAGGGCCATGAGGAACCTTTCCAAGGTAATAGTAATATTGTGTAACTACAAAGTGGTTTAAGTTAGACAGTTATACACATTTGACAAAACGCATCTCATTTTGTGTTTATGATATATACATTCCATTGTATACACATTTTGCCATGGTAAAAAAGAATCAAGAAAAGTAAGCAAATATTAAACTCTTGGTAATGATATGCATGCTGAAATGTTAAGCAAAAAAGTACAATGAATTCTGCACGTTACTTTTAAATACATCCAAAAAAATGAACTGATGGATTGATAGAGGCTTGAAGGATAGATAGATGTGTGATAAGCAAAAATGACAAAATGTTAATTGTAGAATCTAGGTGGTGGGCACAGAGACACCCACATGGCAAGTGTCACAGTCAAGTGTTTCAACTGAAAAGCTGAAAAATTCATAATAAGATGCTGGCAGACTAGGAATAAATGCACTGTATTTAGAGAAATGATCATAAGCACATACTAGTGGCCATTATTAGCCAAAAGTGTCTGTGGCTATAAGAACAAGTTTTTTGTTTTTTGTTTTTTTCAAACATGAGAATGACTGGACTACATTAATTCTTAAAGTCAAGTTCAAGCATAAGATTCTAGGATTTGCTTGTTTGGCAATTGCATTTTCTTTCTACCCACATCCTTCGGAGTTTATATTAGATGTCAACACTACACCTTCTGCAATGGATGGTGATGCTGTCTTCATAGACTGAGAGGCAATGTTTTCTTATAAATCTTCCTGTTATACCTTATCTCTTCAGAAAACAGAATCAGGATTCTAAACAGGTGAATAAAACCACCCTCTATATACAGTATTCAATAAATAATACACAATACACAATAACAGTTCATCAGGGCAGAGAGCCACAAAATATAGCATTTCAAATTTAGATTACATATACATTTTCAAGTTTATATGTAAACTAAATAATCTGTAATTGATATCTGCATAACCAAAATCAGTTTGGAACTATGAAAAATATTTTGATTATTTAATCCTATATAAATATATAAAGACTTAATTTTGTACCATTTTTTTATATAATAGTCTTATAGCATATTCAAACATACATGCTCTTATAAAGAAACCATTGTTGCTAGGCTTCCAAGTGTACTTATTAACAAATATACTTGAGAGGGGAAAAAAGGATTTTAATCAAAACCTGTGGCTATACCTTTTTTTAAATAATGATTGCACGAACATGAATATGCTCAAGTTATAAGCAAAACAATATGTATCTAAATTGTTAAAGTATAGACTTTTCTGCCTTGCCTCATATTCTTAAATAGAGTAAATATTTATAGACAAAACACTGTCCCATCTAGCAATACCCTGGTTGATAATAAACAATGATACTTAAATTAGTAAACAAAAAGATTATCTCTTGTTCCCAACAGACAAGTGAATAATTATTAGAAAAATTTTCATTATGCTTAATTCAGTACTTGCTGTCATATCTTGAAATCATTTTGGAGAAAAATAAATCATAAATCATACCATTATCTTAATATTAAAAAATTTATTGAAGTCTTTGAAAAAAAGATAAAGCATAAATCATTATATTCTTTTAATAATAAAGGAGGAAGGGCAAAAAGAACTAGCTAGTTCAGTTTCTTTAACTGAACAGTTTTTTTTTATAATGAATTAAAAAACCCTAAGAGGGAAAAATCCCATTTGCCTAAAATCAGGTTTGAAAAAATATATTTTAAATAAGTTTAATAGAAAGTAATATTACACATGTTAAAATCTTATGAAGTTAAAAGGGAGAAAGAGTTTAAATGCGGAAATCGTTTTCTCCTTCGATCATTACCTTAAGCAAATAGCTGAAAGGAGAATTGACTATGGTTTAGAATGAATTAACTTCTACAGTGATTAATCCAGCTGAGTATGCAGACATATAATTTTCAGCAATTAGTTTTCACCTTTTTATTTTCACATGCCTGGAGGAAAATGTGTCTCTCCTTAATGGCATAAGATTCTCATTTGAAATACTAGTTGATTAGCTTTAAGGGTTATCTGTTTAATAGCTTTTCTACCATGAGACATTTTTAAAGTTAAACATTTTCTGGTTAGCATCCTTACTGAGTCAATATAAATGATCATCTCTTGTTATGGAAAAAGAGCTGCCTCCTTTTCAGAGGTGGGGGGTGGGGGTGTGTTGGTTAAAATGATTCAAAAATCTGTACCTAGGCATCTGGTTTCAGATCCACTCCAAAGACCTGAAGAAAGGCATTCCCGTACAGCAGAGCCCACAAGCATGAATCCGGAATCACAGGTAAAGATGGCCGTGGAGCCGTATGAAGTTTGAGTTCCAATCTTATTTCCATTTGGAGGTGTAGGTAGTTCTCCACAGGAAATAACTTGAAAACAATAAAAAAATAAAAATGCTTAGAGACAGTCAATGTGCACTTATAACAAAACCATGTTTTTAACACTTTGAATTCTCTATGATCTGACATATTCACAACTGAAATCGACATTTGTAAGACATTTCGAATGAGTGTGAAAATGCAGAGAAAATAGATGACACAATTTAAAATCTATCCTCTCTGAGTTCTCTTAAAACGTTCTGAGGGAGAGCAACATATAACGAAGCTACTTTTGCATCTTTGCTTAGCCAATCTGATCACTCAGCAGGTTGTCATAAAAGAAAAAAAATCACAAGGTGAAGGATTTCCATCATTTTGACTTACCTGAGCCAAAATTTCCTCTTTAATCTGAAACAATGCTAAAAGAGTACAGGAATACCTCACTTTATTGAGCTTGGCAGATGTTGCGCCTTTACAAATGGAAGGTTTGTGACTGCCCTGCATTGAGTAAGACTATGAGGGCGATTTTTCCAACACTATTTGCTCACTTTGTGTCTCTGCGTCACATTTTGGTAATTCTCACAATATTTCAAATTTTTTCATTATTATTATATTCGTTATGGTGATCTGTGATTACCACTCACTGAAAGCTCAGATGATGGTTAGCGTTTTTAGCAATAAAGTATTTTTTAATTAGGATAGGTACATTATTTTTTAAACACAATGCCATTATAGACTACAGTATAGTGTAAATATAACTTTTATATAAGCACTGGGAAGCCAAAAATTTTATTTGACTTCCTTTATTGCAGTATTAGCTTTATTAGGGTGGTCTGGAACTGAACCCACAATATCTCTGAGGGATGCTTGTAATTACAAGTAATTTTTGTTGAGATCTCCACAGTTTATAAAGAAATATACATGTAAAATATCATTTGACTTTCAGAAAAACCATTAGATAGAATGATATTTCACATTTTGTTTGTAGGTTTTAAAAAACTAAAAAAGAGATTGACTCACTAGGTCATTTAGAACCCAGCTCTTATAACTCCTTCATATTTAAAGAGTGCAAATAAAATGTCTTTCTTGAATAAAAAACAATAGTGGATAATGTTTATTGAGTGCTTATTTTGTACCAGACACTATTACTAGTGCTTTAAGATAAATAATTCTCAAAACAACTCTATGAGGTAGGTGGAGTCACTATCTGAATTGTATGGACTAGGATAGGAGCACATAGTAGTTAAGTAACTTTAATAAGGTCACACAGCCTATAAATAGCTAAATCAAAATTAAAACCCAGTGGTCAAACTCCAGAATCCAATACTTAGCCACCAGCCTACAGTGCTGACTTTCAGATCTAGGCTTTAGGTGTCCATTAGGCAGACAAAGAGAAAATTTGCAAACTTTAAATTGTTGCATGTAAAATTTTAAATATAGTGATTGTTTTGAACCAATCCCTCAACAACACTTTGCAGTAGCTATACTATTTATTAATATTAATAATATTACTATTTATATTATTTTAATTTAAAAGATGAATAGAGAATCAGCAAAATCACTATTCTTTCCATTTTTCTCAATGAAATGCTATCTTAAATTCTTTGTCTTTCCCCCACTCTTACCTGTAGGCAGGGACCTCATTTTATGTATCTCTTAAACCCTTCAACATCATAGATGATCCCTTAAACCCTTCTACATCATCACAAAAGAACAAGACAAACATTTGTTGAATGCCTGATTAAATTAAAGATTTTATTGTAGATAATTTTTTCATAGCTCTTTGAAATTTCTCTATCCCATGTGCCTCTATAATGAAATAATACTGGAAGAACAACGAGGCTAGAAGCAAAGAAAACTCCTAGGAGAAAATGCGAAAGAACAGGGCAAAAATTAAAAAATATAGATGCCATATTTTTAGAATATCACAATTATAGTTTTGACATCTATTTTTGAGGTTTTAATTCATCAATATGATTATCTTACAAAAGAAGGAAACCCCCTTATATGGATATTAAAAAAATAGATTGCAAAATAGAATATTCATCAATAAAATAATAGTAGATACTCACATACTTATTACACAAAGACAATTGTTTGCTGTGTTGAAATTCTTAATAATCATAATCATAATCCTATTTAGACTTCTGATTCCTTTATTAGTTTATTTATAAATTATGAGTGTTTATGTCATAAATGCCAGAGTTGTGTTGGGCACAAAATGAAAAGAGTGAATTTTCAGCCTAGCATATTTCCTGGCACAAAGCAAATAATAAATGTAGGGACTTCATAATATTTCACCTGAATGTCCTATGTTCAGTTAACTTATCTATATCAGATGCTGGCAATTTATATAATAAGAATGCATGGAAATAGAATAACAATATGTTCAATTTGATTCAATAAATATTGAGGTCATGCTGTGAATCAGGTTCGAGCTGATATTTTCAAGATAACATACCATTAAATCTTTATAATAACTACAAGGTAGGTATTATTGTAATTTTCTGGCTTAAGAAATTTAGGATCAGAGAAAATGAACATCATATAATATAGTGATTAAAAGCCAGAGGGTATAGTCTGACAGCTTGGATTAAATCTCATTTCTCCACCATTTATAGGTTCTGTGATTTGTGTAGAAATTATTAAACCTGGGGCTCAGTTTCTTTTTTTGACAAAATAAGTATAATAATATCAACTACTTCATAAGATATGGACTAAACAATAAATGAATTAATACACGTAAAGGGCTAAAGCAGTGCCTGCCTGGCAAGTTTTAAGTATACAATAGGCATTATCAAGTTATTGTAGTAAATGATAGACTTAGAATCCAAACACAGGATTTCTATATCTAAAGCCGGTGCTTTTTTTATGAGCATTTACTAAAAAAAAAAAAAAAAAAAGTTACAAAATTTTAAAATTTAATGAGAATAAATTGTCTTTTTAATAATATTATCTCATTATTGCTCTAGTGTGTTTGGAAAAGGAAGTGACCAAACAATTCAATCAAGTGAGGAGAGTATGTGTTGTAATGAGCACTGGGTATTTATATAAGACTGATGAATCACAGACCTGTACCCCTGAAACAAATCATACATTATATGTTAATTAATTGAATTTAAATTAAAAAAAGAATAGCTTATGAAATAAGTTTAGCTGAGTGGATACTTACTTTGGCAATATGGTCTTTCATTTCTCCAACTCCAGGTACCATTAGGAAGACATTCAATAGAAGCAGGACCTAGCCCATGATAACCAGGATCACAGCTGAAAACTACCTTAGTTTTGTATTCATAATGGGAGCCATTCACAATTCGCCATCTTCCATGTTCCAAGGTAAAGGAATTGATGCTTGGACATGTAACAACTATACCATAACCAAGAACATAAATGTTAATCAGTCATGCCTGTTCTACCTACCTGTATCTTGTATCTATTCCATCCCCTACATCACCACTACCTTAATTCATTCACTATTGTGCCAAAGTCCTTCAGCTTTTTTAAAAATTTATTTTTCATGTTAATCTTTTCCAGTCCCCCAGCTCTATGGTATTGCTGGCAGTTCCTTGAATACGTTATACTATTTCACACTTCAATGTCTGTGTACATATTATTCTATTTACCCAGTATCTTTATTACTGCCTTACCTCTACCCTCTTCTTTCTTTTCTTTCTTGGATATTATCATATCCAAATTTATTCCTTAATACAGAAAGACATGAAATGTATTTTAGTGATGAATCATTCCAATTATATGAATTTGTTAAAATTTTCTCTTTTCTTTGAAGCTGATTTAAAAGTATTCTTTTTGAAATCTTTCTTCCCAACTTTTATGAGATACAAATGACAGGATGTAGGAAAAAGGGAACCCTGGTACAAGTTGGTGGAAATGTAAACCGGCACAGCCATTATGGAATATATATGTAGAGCCAATATGGAAGATCCTCATAAATGAAAAAGAGGACCACCATATGATTCAGTAATCCCAATCTGGGTATACATCCAAAGGCAATGAAATCAGGATCTCAAAGAGATATCTGCATGCTCATGTTCATTGCAGCATTGGTCACAATAGGCAATATATGGAAACAACATAGTCTCATTAATTCAGAAATTTTGGAAGGACTTATTTTGAGGAAATCTGTTTTATGAGAATGGTGTTTTTGTGCAAGAGTTGTGTTATAAACTTTGGCTAATTCAAAACTTACTCAACATAAGATAAACAGAAGCATGATTCAATACCTATGTTAAGACTACACATAATTTAACAACTTTCATTTTAAATGAAATAACTAAGTTGAAAGGTTAGTATTAAGTGATAAGAAATAAATGTAATATAGAGACAAAAAACCTTATTTAAGCCAACATTTTCCAATTCTTTTGCTACCAAATATTTTAACAGAATTATTTGCTGTCACCATTACATAATATTCATTTACCTATTAAAGTAGTAATGAAAGCAATGGAAATATTCTAAGTGGAAGTGACCTGAAGAATACTGATGGAAGTTGAGGTTATGGATCATCTTAGCAACATCTTTTGTCCTTATAAAAATCAGAGCTGAATGTATTCGAATATAATTTTATTAATTATAAATCTTTAAATTTGTTTAAGGACATATACAGAAAGTACATGTTGACTGATGGATGAATGTTTACAAAATAAGTGAAACTGTGTTATGTAAAATAAAATTCACTTTAATTTTTTGACATAAATATTCTGGAGTTTATGTCCTTATACTGTCTTCTAGTTGTTCATGGTACAAGACAGCTTAATTAACTTTTATTTCCCTCTTAGACATCACATTTCACTTCAGGGATTAGTTCTAAAATTTGAACAATACATAAACTTTTAAAGCATACGAGATGCCAATAGAAACACAAATGATACCATTTCCTTAACACACATACCAACACAGCGAGGGGTCTTGTTATGATTGCTCCAAGTTCCATCTGATTGACATATGGCAGTGGTAAGTTCCTTAGACGACAATCTATATCCATCATTACAAAAATAGGTAACTCGGGTTCCTACCAAGTAGTCTGTTGTGAGTATTCCTCCATTTGTTGGAGCTTTAGGAATCCCGCAGGAAATTGCTAGAATGAATACATGTACAAAATCATAGAAACAGAAAAATACTTAATTTAGTAGATAAGTCTCTTAAATTGTAAAGCATGTAAACTATTTGGGATTTTATTAATTCCTCTGAAACAATTTCAGAATATCTCCTAAAAAGGCTTTCCTGAACCATAACTTTTTGAATAATTTATTTCAAACTCCTATTGAATGCATTTTTTTTTTTTTGATTGGTGAATCCATACATTATTAATGCTTTATTTCTGGGTTTCTTACTTGGTTTCTTGTCAGTGTGTGCATGGTTATCAGCATTCATATAAATTATATGATAATGAAAATTGGATAAATATAGGGTGTATCTACGGCTAATCCATAACTGGGCCATCACATAACAAGTTTGGCCAATTAATTTGACAGATAATTATTAAAGATTATAAAGGTGTTGGTAACTAATACTCATCAGGGCTTTGGCCAGGAATACAATGCATAGATGCTTAGATTTATTTTAACTGGAAGCTGGATATTGCTTTGTTTTAGGTCCAAACTCTATGTGCTTGGGCACCATCTATAGAATATCATGTGATCAACATGTTTAATAAATATAGGGCCTGGACATATTGTCTTAAAACCTAGGTTGAATCATCCTGCATTTCACTGATATGTCTTAGATGTCTTGGTTTTCATCTACAATGAATCTGATTTAGTTGAAATTAGTTTTCCCATAATGTGATAGTTACAGTAGAAATTTTTATTTACTTTATTGTATATCAGGTATTTTCACATCTCATAAATTCAAATGACTATACAGATATACTCTAAGATTGATTGTTTGCCATCTTTACCAGTACACATTTGCATCTCCAAAATCAAAGAAAAAAACATAAGCTTTCAGTGAATATATTTGGCAGCAAAACCCTGATTAAAATGAGATTATTTGTATCTTTTCTATCATATTCAGATATGTGTAAATATTTGTACATATGTCTGCACAAAAACTAGTGTATATGATTATGGGTACAGCTCCACAACCAGCTGGAGTTATGTAACATCTGGTATGTGTACTGTATTACCTCTATAAAATCAGAAAATTTCTGAATTCTGAAATATCTAGTCTTCTAGGTTTCCTATAAAATATACTAGACTTATAAGTACATTTTTCTCATATTAAAAGAAATAAAGAACAGAAAGGTTTGAGTTTGGTTTTAATATTGACAGACTTGTGTTCTAGTTACCTAGCTTTCATTTCAACTTAAAATTGTTTTTCAACTTCTTTCAGAAAACCTACCACTTAGGTGTTTAATTTTAATTAATCCATGTGAATTTCACTATGAAGTGAAATATCTTAGTGAAATCTATATGACATTCACAAAATTGAATGGCAGACTCCCTACTGGTGCACGGTTTGATCTTTCATAATCTGATAACTTGAAAATTATGAACAGAAAAGCAGTAACATTGACTTAATAAATTATATAGGCAATCTCATATAATTATGTTATTATCCCTTCTATCATGTTGCAGACGTAAATGGTTCCCTGATGTCTGTTCAAGCAATGTTGATATTTCTACTTAGGACTTTTGGGAATTTCAATTTGTAATAAGTCATCTCCCTACAGAACCCCACCAAAGACTGTGTATTTACTGATTAAAAAAAAAAATCAACTATACATTATTGGAGTAGTGTAGGTTGAACTTAGATCAAAGTAGAAAGGAAATAAAGTTTAAAAAGGAGTGGTAGGGGGTGGGAGGGATGGGGTGGCTGGGTGATAGACACTGGGGGGGGGTATGTGCTATGGTCAGTGTTGTGAATTGTGTGAGACTGTTGAATTGCAGACCTGTACCTCTGAAACAAATAATACATTATATGTTAAAAAAAAAAAAAAAGAAGAAGAAGGTAGCAGGAAGGGAAAAATGAAGGGGGAGAGATCGGAGGGGGAGATGAACCATGAGAGACTATGGACTCTGAGAAACAAACTGAGGGTTCTAGAGAAATAAACTGAGGGTGGGGGGATGGGCTAGCCTGGTGATGGGTATTAAAGAGGGTATTCACGTATTGAATGGAGCACTGGGTGTTATACGCAAACAATGAATCATGGAGCACTACCTCAAAAACCAAAGATGTAATGTATGGTGATTAACGTAACATAATAAAAAGAAAAGAAGGGGCGCCTGGGTGGCTCAGTCGTTAAGCATCTGCCTTCCGCTCAGGTCATGATCCCAGGGTCCTGGGATCGAGCCCCACATCAGGCTCCCTGCTTGGCGGGAAGTCTGCTTCTCCCTCTCCCACTCCCCCTGCTTCTGTTCCCTCTCTCTCTGTGTCTCTGTCAAATAAACAAATAAAATCTTAAAAATAAATAAATAAATAAATAAGGAAAAAAAAAAGAATAGGTCCACATATGTGGTTAGTATAAAATGGCTATATTTTATTTTATTTTTTAAAAGATTTTTATTTACTTATTGAGAGGGAGAGAATGATAGAGAGAGAGCATGAGAGGGAGGAGGGTCAGAGGGAGAAGCAGACTCC
>NC_138372.1:147373071-147503387 GCF_054177405.1 Leptonychotes weddellii
GCTATATTTTATTTTATTTTTTAAAAGATTTTTATTTACTTATTGAGAGGGAGAGAATGATAGAGAGAGAGCATGAGAGGGAGGAGGGTCAGAGGGAGAAGCAGACTCCCTGCTGAGCAGGGAGCCCGATGCGGGACTCCATCCTGGGACTCCAGGATCATGACCTGAGCCGAAGGCAGTCGCTTAACCAACTGAGCCACCCATGTGCCCCTAAAATGGCTATATTTTAGACCTAAGAAAATGGCAACATGCTCAAATGATAGGACGACAACTATGCCTGTGGGTCGATTATGACTTAACTTCTCATCTATAAAATAAAAAAAAAATCAATTTCAAAAAAACCATCATCACTGAGTGGTTGTCACAGAGGCTTCTCTACAGAACACTCAGAAGAGCACAGGTTAAAAGTGAGGCAGGGAATGCAAAGAGACTGTTTCTACATAACACTATACAAAACCCAAATGCATAGTGAGATGAGACTGGTTCAATTCCTGAAGAAGAGGAAATCAGTGAAGGCTTATTTGATGTGCAGACGAACAGATAAAACACCTGCCTAACCCAACTAGAAAGATCAGATTGGATTTTCTATCTTTTTCTGTTTTCACATTGTGTAACTGTTGCTCAAGTAAATATACATGAGGATGTATAAGGAGACTGAAGAAATAAAGCAAAAAAAATAACTGAAGAATATAAAACAAACTTGGAACAAAACAAAAATTTGCATTATGTGAATAGCTCTTCCCAATGACATTTAACCAGTTCATTTTAATTAGCTATGTTCAAATACAGATAGATCACATACAACAAAGGTTTTTATTAACTAATTAATCTTTTAAAATTGTTTCAGTAATAATAAAAGATCAATTTTGGAAATGTCTCCTTGTTATCATTTTACTATGCCAAATATCTTTTTAACTGCATTTTGATTTAACTATTCTAATTGTAGAACATTTTAAATCAAGAACAATGAAAAAAAATGAACCCATATGTAAATGTATTATATATCAAAAAATTCAATGAAATTATAGTGCTGACTATACAAAGCAATTTCAAAATTTCAGAAAGTTTAGGATTTTTTTATTTCAACCAATAAACAATTATTTTTACTAAAGATTTCTTAAAGATTATTATATATGTCCTCATATATCTAAGCAATCATTACACAACTGAAATGTACTAGTTCAAAGTCAGGTCATTTTAATATATATTTAAAGTATATATGGTTTAGACGTTATTGTTTATATATTTTTTAAATTCCCATGATTCTGAAATTATAAGATCAATGATTCTTTTCCAAACCAGTTCTGGGAAATACTAAGAATTTGTGACTACTATTCATTAGTCAAAGAAAAGCAGATGTTTTCATAGTTTATTAAAATATATCTATTCAACATGAAGTCAGCTTTTTCAATGTTGGTAAGCCACTAAGGTTATGACTTTTCACAGAATTCTAGTAAGCGATTAATATTTCCTGTATCAACAGAACAAGGAAACAATAGTTCTTTCATTTCCCATTTATTTATACATGCCGGTGAGAGTTATCTTTTCATGAATTAAAATTACAGTTTAACAGGTAAAAGAACCCATTCCGGGTGTTTGGTAATATCTATGCTTATTTTAACTTGCTGTTGTTCAATTTTAAATTTTAATTGATTTTATATTTTATTTGTTTTATATAACTTCCTTCTGATAAGTAGATTATAGGTAAGACCCATTATTCATTAACTGAGAGTATTCTACATTTTTTTAATGTGAGGGTTCATAGTTGTTTAATACACCTCTATATGCTGGGTAGAATAAATCAAATATAAAATTAAATTTCATATGGACAAAATAGTGTGATATGCTAAATATTAAAAAATTTCTAAGTCCAATGACATTACATTTTTTGGTATAACTGATATTGCACTTGTCTTTATAACTATACCTAGCTAAGAGACTACTTTTTAAAAACAAGATCTAGTCCAAAGATCTAAAATGTGCCATTTGTTGAATAAGAAGCTTATCATTCTGTTTGCTGTAACAGGATACAACACTCTGACAGTGCCTCAATTGTTAACAAAATACAAATGAAAAAGAAAGACGTATCTCTATCAAGTTAAACAGTGAAGAAAAAATGACGTGGTGGCTGGTTACATTTTCTTCTTTCAAATTTGTTGCTCTGAGAGCACATTTTTGCATGCTCAGAGTGAAAATCTTCAGTGACCCTGCCCACTCTTATCCTCTCTTTTCTCTCTGCAGACTCCACACTAAAGCAATCTCCAGCTCTGGGTCAATCATTTTCTGACAACAAAGTAATGAGAATGGTAGATGGATGAGTAAAGTGTGTTCAGGTGGGGGCATCTAGGTGGCTCAGTTAGTTAAGCATTGGACTCTTGATTGTGGCTCAGGTCATGATCTCAGGGTTGTGAAATCGAGCCCAATGTGGGGCTCTGTGCTGGGCATGGAGCCTGCTTAAGATTCTCTCTTTCCCTCTCCCCCTGCCCCTCCCCACCCTACTTGCTCGTGCATGCTCTCTCTCTCTCTAAAAAAGAAATTCATAATAATAATATTTTTTTGAAGTATGTACAGGTGTATGAGTGGTTAGAGTAAAGGCATTAATCACACAACAAATGAATTATAAAACGGGTCTCACTCTTCTCAAATTTATCATTCTGCATTTTTAAGTTTCATTTTCAAGAGGGGCATCTATAATATGCTTCTGAATATTTATATTTTTGGAAGTTTCAATGATACAAATGCAAAAGTTAAACAGGGTTAATCTTTTATTAATGTGTTTTTCCATTTGGGGATAATATACCTCACCTTGACAAGCAGGGACCGGCGCATCCCATGCATGATAACCATAGGAAGACTTTCTGCACACAGCACTGCCTTTCCCAACAAGTCGGAATCCTCGGTCACAGGCCCAGCGGACCACACTATTAAGTTGTCCACCTGTCTGACTGATAATGTATCCATGAGGTGGAGATTCTGGTGTACTACAGTAGAAAGCTTTTCAAAAGACAAAAGAATCACTGTGTAATTAATGAATCAGAAATTCTTTACAATCCAGCATTGTAACTGCCACCTGTGTGAATTTTACTTCCTATGAACATCATATAATTTTCTATTCTCTTGACAATCCATTGACATAACTTTTGGGAGACAAAACTAACTCAGAACATTTTATCATCACAGAAGAGGTCTTCTGAATTGAAATATACATATTTTTCTTAACACCCTGGTGGTTCAAAAGCTCTACAAATATTTCAGTGAATTTTGGAAGCTGTACTTCTTGTAATTTGAAGGACTTAAATGCCAGTCTTGGTAGTAATATTTTAGAGCATGTTGTTTACATGTAACTTTGAAGTTATTTCCAGACACCTATATCATGTTAGGTCATGCATTTCATTTTGGTTGATGTCTAAATAGACCCCCCACATTCCATAATCCTCTCTCCCAGTTTATTAAAGAGTTTGCATGCTGTCAAGAATGCTTACATATGGTGATAAAAATGTCAATAAAATAAAACTTTCTTCATCTTCTGAAGTCTGAAATGTCAAAAGATAATGTCAAATGGCTTTTTAATATATATGTACTTTTAAGACTATTCAGCCTGGCAGGATCCATTTACCCTTTGTAACTTCAGTGTATTCATCTGAGAAAAATAAGACTTTAGTGGTAACTAGAAAGAAATAGATTGGACTTGGAATATATATGTCATAACCTGTTATTTCTAAAGGAAAAATATACAATATGTCAAGTTATTCTTGGGGTTAAACTGCTGTTTTCAATATATTTATACAAAAATTTATCATGAATATCAACATAAAGATTTAGTCTATAATACAGTCAATTTAATGTTTATAATTGATTTGAATAATTTCCCTTTAAGTTATTATGATCATTAAAACTACAATTTAATGTGCTGACCTTTAAATTCCATCTTTGGGCACAAATTTAATAAAAAGACATTTACATTGTTCACATGCTAGAAAAATGATTCAAATATGAAAAAAATTAATGATGACTGGGGCATATATTTGAATTTTTAAAGCATTTCTTCTTTGTATGCCTAATAACATTTTTGAAAAATTTAAAGCAAATCTATTGTAGGACAAAATTTATATACATATTAGTATTGTGATGTCAGTGACAAGTCAATTTTGAAGTGTGAGACAAATTGTTAATAAATTAAAATCAAACTATCATCTTATAGGTTTAAAATCAAAGTAAATAGACAAAAATTATTTTATTTGTATACTATATATGGAAATTTATATAAATAAGTAAATATGAAAGTATATTTTAAGAACTAAAATTCAAAATTTATTGAAGCCTATGTCTATAATTGTTTTGTCAGAATTGTTTATAAAATATTTATGAAAGTAATTTTCAGTTGAACTGATTAGCAATGATTCTTGGGTTGGGGAGACATGGTCCGATCACTGTACAGAAAAGAGTTGCCTGATTAGTTCTGAAATATTCTGTTATTGAGCACATACCCATGGCTCTGCCATGATTTAGGATGGGAAAAAAAGGAACATAATCTTTGTACAATGAAGAACATTTATATACACTTTTTCAACAAGAAACGAAAATTATTGGCTCAGTATCATTAGACCTTATAAACAGGAAGGCATATAGAAAAGTTATTTCATCTCAATATTAAAAAGGATTTTCAGCCCATATCTTTTTAAACACTACTTAGTGAAAAGCAGTAATGACAAAACAACTCTTTTTTTCAAAACTAAAGGTTTTTAATTATGTGTTGGTCATTTCCCTTTCAATATTAGACTTATTTAACAAGTATCATAAGTAGATGATAAAAACAAAAACAAAGATTTTTACCGTTGTACATTTGTCTTTTGTTCAACCTTCTCATATCAAGGACTTATTAAATAGGTCAGATACACACATTTGAGCAACAGTGTTACTATTTTGTGAGAATGCAAGGGAAACAAATCTATTGGAAAAAGGCATTAAAAATATCAGAGTTTAACTTATAACTAACATATATAAGTCATCAATATCCTAAATGCTTTTAATCTTTTCAAAAGTCCCAAGAGGTAGGATTATCATGACAGTGGGGACACTGAGACGCAGAGAGGTTACATAAACTGCTCAAGAAGCCTCAGTGGAGGAACTGTGATTTAAATTCATGTCTAATTGAATAGGGTCTGTGTCTTTGCTCTCTAGCCACAACCATACTGAGGATGTAGGTGAGATGTGTACTGAAGTTGTAAGTATCACATACCTATATATCTTATCCGGAACCCTTTTTTGTTATTGCCATGATCTGCCGACCATTGGAGAAATACTTCATGACCATTGCTTGTTATATTAAAAGCAGATGAATAATCTCCACTGAGGGAAATAAGCACTGGACTTTGAATATTTGGTCCTTTGGAAAGAAAATAATATAATTTAGACATAACTGAACAATTCTGTTCCAATTTATCTTTAATATTTTATATATTTAGAATATTATGGTATATGGTAATAGAATATATTTATATAGTATGATATGTGGTGACATTGCTCCAAAACCAATTTAACCACCCAACAGTAGCTTAAAACTTATCTCTGTTTTAAACATTTACCTCCATAGCTGAAGAATCTACAGTTTGTAGAATAATAAGCTAACTACAGTTTTCACATGGTGTGTAGATAAACTGGATGTTGATACTTCTAAAAATAACTATAAGATAAAATCATACAAGCAGTTGTTTACACTGAAGGTCTGCAAATATAACTAGAGTAGTTGAACTGAATTTATGAATATGTGGTAGATATAAACCATGGTTACCATCATACACCTGAAGAACATCAAATTCCTTTTCTGTCTGGAAGAACTCTACAAACATGCTGATATTATATCCTTTTTCTACTGAGATGCTCCAGGCACACATTTGAAGATTTGGGTAACTGTCAGGATACCCAGGGCTCAATATGACTCCTGTGGAATCTAGCCGTAATTCATTGGCGGGGCAGAGCACTATCAAAGAAAGATATCATTAAACAATGCTAGTCTTTTAGAACTAAGTGAAAACTACATTTTAAACACCCAGTACTCTGCTTTCATGTTTAATAACTATAAAGGAGAAAAATACCTTGAGTTATGTGTTAGAAGAGATAATTTGTATTAAGCTTACAGTTCAAAAAATGGAAGAATGACCCAAAAATTATGGTACTAATTTCCTTTTTTTTAATTACATGGAAGATGCATTACTTTTCTGTATAATAAATACATAGATAATTAAAAAATAAGACATTTATCTCCTGTATTATAAGTACATAGATAATAAAAAGGTAAGACATTTATCTACTTCGATTTCTTTGTATTCTTTCCCTACCTTTCGTCATCTTCTTATATCCCCTCCTCTTGCCTCTCTCATCTAGGTCTTTGCCTGTCCTTTTCCTTCCATATTTTTTTTTTAAAGATTTTATTTATTTATTTGAGAGAGAGAGAATGAGAGACAGAGAGCATGAGAGGGAGGAGGGTCAGAGGGAGAAGCAGACTCCCTGCCGAGCAGGGAGCCTGATGCGGGACTCGATCCCGGGACTCCAGGATCTTGACCTGAGCCGAAGGCAGTCGCTTAACCAACTGAGCCACCCAGGCGCCCCTCCTTCCATATTTTTTTACTCACTCTCTTCTCTCCTCAAACTTTAACTCACTCAGGTATGTAGGACTAGATAAGAAACTATACTGTTTCAAGAGTATTTATTCTGGGCAAGGCTACTCCTGATTTCAGAAATATGGTTAAACCATGAAAATTCAACACAATTTTAGGTTACCAATTATCTTTCAGTTCTTTGTGCGAATGAGCTAGGCTTGAAAACACCAAATATAGTTGCTGGAATATAGATGACTAGATGAAGGATTTATATATTCATCATTTCCTGGATGCAAGGGCAATGAAATATTTTGAGTTATAAAGTCTCCATGTGGTATAGGGATGGAAAAGAATAAGCAAACTAGTGGATTATGACAACACATAATTGTTCTTTATTCAAGTTAATAATTTGAAAAGAAATAATTCAAAAATAAAAGCCACCATAACTAATATTGAGATATTTGGAAATTGACTATAGAATATAGCATAGTTAAATATAGTGAAAATACAACACTAAATATAGAATATAGTAAAGTTAAAACATATAAAACTGTTTTATTTTTTTATTTTTTTGGCTTTTACTTGTGTTTCTTCTACTTTGGTCCGGGATATTTGCTTCTTGGATATGATTTGAAGATTTTCAAAAATAAGTAATGGTAGCAGGTCATTCTCAGTCTAAAAAGAGAAACCTTACCATTGCTTTCCACAAAATGACAAATATATAAAATAAACAAAAAAGTTAACTTGACAGTTGGAAATGGAATGGAAAATTTGAGTCAAAGATGAAGAACATTCGTGAATATATAGCTATGGCATATTGAAATGATGGGACATATATAACTATGAGAAATTAAGTTTTAAGGAAGGGTTTATTTAGTGTGTGCTCAGCTATTTAATATTTCTGGAATGCTTAGTTAAGTATCTTTTTGGGTTACTGAGCATGTTACTTCCTCAAAAAAACCATTTAGCAACTTCACAGTTTGACACAAAGCCCTCCAAGTTCAGTCCTTGCCTACCTCCCCAACTTTGTTTCCTGCTGCGCTCCGCCACTGAAATGAAATGCTCCGAACATATTGGATGAACTACTTACAGCTTTTTGAACTCTGCACATTCCTTCATGCTTCTGTTTCAAATGTCCTTCTTTCATCGGCTGCATTTGAAATGTTAGTGCATTTCAATGCCCAGATGAAGTATCTCATTCTTTGTGAAATACTTCCTGAACCTCTCCTCCATCAACCTGAGCAGAATTGTTGATTTCCTTCTTGGTGTCTCCATAATGTTCTATTATTGCAGTTAGCAATTTCATGGCTATTTCCTTATTTTTTTTTGTCTCCCTTCCTAGGCTCTGGTTATTGAAAAGCAAGTGCCATGTCTGATTTAATGTGTTGGCCCCAATATTCTAAACTGAACAAATATTCCATATTACTTTTGAACATCTGATATGATTCAACATAATTTACTATAAATACACAAATTAACCTACTTTCATACTATTCAACACATATCCTCAAGAAGCCCAACAATTATCAGGAATAAGAGACATATTTATTGATTATGACTACATGTGAAGACACTGTTAAGCACCTTTTGTGCATTATGTCACTTACCACAACAACTTTAGAAAGTATGTACAATTTTTACCCCCATTATACATATGGGGGAACTGATGCTCAGAAAGTCTAAAATGCATAAAGTGTCACAGTTTCACCTGGATGGACCCCACAATTTTAACCATCAAATATACTTCATCCATGTCAAACTCTTTAAAGAGCAACACATTTAGAATTGCTGTTCATATTTTAAGCATGATATAGAAAACTAAAAGGATAAAGGGAAGAATAACAACATTGCTGCAGCCCCTTTTAGGAAAAGTGAAAAAATATTAAATTATTTAAGATAGACTAAAAACAATGCATATTAATTCTAACAGACTCCAAAAAGAATGATTATTTTAGCAAGCTTGTGAATTAACTCAAAGAAAAAACAATGTAAAGTCAGAGTTTTGGCTTAAGAGCTTGGTCAATTAATTAATATAGTAACACTGCATAAACTAATTCTGAGGGATTATTTATTACTTTTTAGCTAGTATCTGAAGTGTCATTATGAGATAAAAATTAGTCTTTTCTGTATTTTCCATAGTACATAGAATAGGAAGAGATACAATTATTAACCTATAGGAAATTCTAATTTTAAAAACAAAATATTGAAAGTCTGAGAGATGAGGGATTATTAAATAGCTAAGTTATCTGGATTGTTTTATTTTAATTTTTAGAAATTTATTAAATTGGGATCCAGATTAAAAAAAATTAAGTGTTGCCCTCCAAGAGTTCACAATGTATTTATATATTGGAGTCAAAGAAGTCCTGACATGTAGCTTGTTCACAAATTCCTGTATCTGCCCAAGTTATTTTTCCATGTATAACTTCCCAAAAGGCTAAAATTCTATCCCCCACATTCACATGTCTAAATGTCTGAATATGTATCCTACATAATCCTAAGTGGCTAAAACGTAGTCTTGAATAAAGGAGGAAATTGAATGAATGACATTTAAATATCAGGATTACAGGTGATAGACTTCAGAAAATCCAAACAGCTTCAAGATGCTCTAAAGTCATAGATTAAGAGAAAGAAAAATTTTCACATTGGTGTTGGTTTTTACCTCCAAAAAATGTCTTTCTGTAAAGCCCCTTGTGAAAATCCTTCCATTTTATTGTAAGGATTCCAATGAGGTAGAAAATTAAATGTTAATTCCTACTTATATCATGTTTGGAATAATAAACAGAATTTTTGTTTTAGGTTCATTTTAACAGTTAAGATCCTGCACAGGAAACAGATTTCCATTTCTCAGGAATAAATCCCAAAGAAGGAAGTAACCCAAGAAAATCTGGGGAGAGACAATCAAGTTCAATTCAATTTTATTCAAATTAACCAATATTTATAATTAGTTACTATGTGGTGGGCACTGTTTCAGGCCCTATGGGGTTACACAAAATAACAATACATGACTTCTGAACATCAAAATTCTAGCACATTATTCAAGATCCATCAGGGTCTTGCCCTTGTAATTCCATAGTGAATTCCTTGAAGTCTATACTTCTGTTTTTTTGTTTTGTTTTTTACTTGTGTGTCTTTGTATATTCATCTGTCACTTGGACCACCGCTTGTCTATCTCTATTCTACCAAAGTCTCACTTGTCATATGGAACCAAGACTCAGGGAGCAATGCTTCCATCAAGCTTTGCCTGCCTCATAAACAACTAAACATTACATAATTTGAAAGCCCCCTGGCCTGTTTCCTAAACACTCTATTGCTACCACCTGTATGGCTGTCATATCCCTTAAAGCATGTTGCCCTCACAGCAAGGACCATTTATAGCTTGTTTTTTGTTTACTTTTTTGTTTTTCACTCAAATCTTCAGGCTTAACAGGTGCTCCATTAAAGTTTAATGGCTTTATGGGGCGCCTGGGTGGCTCAGTTGTTTAAGCGACTGCCTTCGGCTCAGGTCATGATCCTGGAGTCCTGGGATCGAGTCCCGCATCGGGCTCCCTGCTCAGCGGGGAGTCTGCCTCTCCCTCTGACTCTCCCCCTCTCATGCTCTCTCTCTTTCACTATCTCTCTCAATAAATAAATAAAAATCTAAAAAAAAAAAAAAGTTTAATGGCTTTAGTGGTTAGAACAGAAACTATTTCAAATAAAGGCAATCAACATTGAAGACTTTATTTAAGGTTTCTCTTATTTTCCATCTAATTTCCACCCCTCATGGCAAAATTAATTTAAATAAATTGAATGGACTTTGGGGTAAGCTAAAAAAAATAAATAAATAAACCTTGGAAGAATAAATAATGTTTAAAGTTAAATCTGAGAAATAATGTAATAAAAGATACTACATATGAGTTGTATAACTTTAACATTATGGCCAGTTAAATATTTAATGTTTATGTAAAATAGACTTTCCTCAATTTTGCCAGTATTGAATCAAACATAAAACAAATACTTAAAGATCAATAATCATAAGAATTGGTACCTTGACAAACTGGAGGTGCTCCATCCATCTGCAGTCGTTCTCCTAATCTGCATGTCAGAATTGCATTGCCAACCAGAGTAAATCCTGGAAGACACTGATACCTAATAATGTCACCTATTAAAAAAAAAAAGACAGAGGGGGGCTTCAGATGTTTCAATTGTAAAATCTGTAAATATTGCAGAATATTTTTTCTTTCAGTCATTTTCAATTCTATTGAACTAATAAAATTCTATTAGTTATAAGCAGGGATAATATTAAAAATATTGAACTACAACTACTTCATAGATACTGACCAATCAGAACTAAAGCCAAGAGTAAATTAGATCTTACTACAGTAAGATCTAACTGGTATGTATCAGTTGGATATAAGCAATAGTGGTAAGGAAACAATCTAGTTGGTATAGTTAAGATATTCATTAAAAATATATCAATATATTATATATATATAATATATATATATAAAATATATCAATATAGAGAGACTTTCCAACCTAGTTTTAAAGGACTTTATTATCAAACTGAGCATAATCCACCACTTGTTTTCAAAGATATGGAAATAAAGCATATCTTCTAATATACCCTATATATTCTTCATTGTATGTTTTAGGCTTAAGCCTGAGTTCAAAGAACATCAGTGTGTCTGAAAAGGCAATAAAATAATAATTTGGAAGAAACCACTAGAATATAGTTATATGGTTCAAATTCCCATACTGGTTTTTCAGTTGTACATCCTAGAGATACAGGATTCTTGCTTTTGCCTATACTCCCTTTTGGTCTTTTCACTGCTATCCATTCTTAAGAATTCTCAACAATCTCCAACAATCCAGAGAAAGAGGGTCTAAGATAGGTTGCTACTATTCTTTCTGTTTCTTTTTAAGCAAATATCTCTACTAACACTATTTTTTTAAAAAAGAATTTATCGGACTTTACCTATTTCAAATTCATCATCTTCTGTCAAAATTTCAGCATTGGGTACGGGTGGTGGAGGTTGGCACACTCTTAGTTGATAAGCTATAAAAATAGACAATGTGTTTATTCCTTCTCTGAGAAGGTATATATATTCACATATGTGAAAAAAACACAAAATTATGCAAGGGTTATTTATAAGAATAAAAATAAATGGTATAATTTTATCGTTTCAATTATTTATTCTTTAAACATACTACAATATTGAGGGAAAATAAATCATTCCTTAGATACCAAAATATTTTCCCATGGTAAGAATACTTACCTGTAACTTCTTATTTCTCACCCTCATTATATTCCTTCTTGTTATATGCTTCATAACACCTGTTATTTTTCTCTTTGGTGTGATCGCAATTTGGAATTATATATTCATATTTGTTATGTGCTCTATGCCCATCTTCCCCAAAGTTCATCACAGAATCCCCTTTACCTAGCAAAGTGCCTGGCATATAGTTACAGTTGCAAACAGGTACTCAATGCTTACTCTATTCCAAGAAATATTATAAATACTTTACTTAAAATAATTCTATTAGTCCTCACAAAAATGTTATTTATTTTATTACTTAATTTATGATTAGGTCCATAATTAATTATGCCCATTTTATAGAAGAGAAAACTGTTGAAGAGAATTAAAGAATTTGTCTAAATCACACAGCTATAATGTGACAAAACTGGGATTTGAACTTAGGAGTTCTGACTCCAGAGCCTTCTCACACATGCTATATTAATATATTCATGAAATATCTGTTTGTTAAATTTCATGTTTCTAATAATCTACATCACTTGAATAGGTCAACCTCATTACATTAGAAAGATTCCTATTTGGCATAATTTAAAGGCCATCAAAAAAATAAAAGCCCTTTATGAATCTGAGCATCATGACTACTAGCCCCACCTGATATCTATATCACAATCATTTGCTTGATTAAAGTCTTATTTTTACTAAGATTTTTTTTAAATGTAATATAATCTTGTTCAGTCAAGAAACACACTTGATTACTATTATAACATTTGAAAAAAAGTGTGTTTCATATGCTTAATTTTATTACTTAAACTTAGGAGTTAAATTATGTATCTCAATGACCCAATAAAGAAACTGACACACAACTCTTACAGGGTTGAGCCAGGACTCCAGCCTCTGTCCTCTAACTCCAAAGCCCATACCTTCAATATTGCCCCTATCATGAGAAAATTATGAGAGTACTGAGGAACATCAACTGGACCACTTAAAGAAAACTCCTATAAAATAAGATGGATAAAATACATTTTAAAGAATGAGTAAAATTTTCCAGTTCTGAAAGGTAATCATGTGCATAAGAGCATTTCAGATGGAGGAGAAAACATGAGAAAAAAGTTGAGCATTGGTTCATCATCATGTAACAAAAAGCCATTTATAAGAGGTCAGTAGGTTAATACACCTCCAGGTTACTAAGGACAGAAAAAGGATGAAAATTTGTCAAAATGTAGCTGAAGAGGAATGAATCAAGGAAAATTTTTGTTTCAGTTTCCTGCTGTAAATTGTTGTATGTCTCTTCAAACATCTTCCTCCTAGTACTTCAACCTGTTTATAAAATAAAAGCACTTGCTGTGCAACGATGATAATTTGCAAGTAAAACACTGCTCTACACAGAAGGGTTACCACTAGAGAAAAGACTCGCTGGGAAAGAAGCCTAGGATGGAAAAATGTAACCTGGATTTTTGAGAAAAAATTTTAGAGTAACGTTAGGAATTTTGAAAATCATTTTCCTGAACTTAGACCTTAAAAGGGGTACAATAACCAAGATAAACGGTAATTGTAATAAATGCCAAAGAGGTAGGAGAAAGGGGATAGGAAGATACAGAGAGCCTGCCATAGAGAAATCCTTAGGAGACTATGCTGAGAACAGTTGAACTATGTAAATCTGAATATAATGTAAAGGAGAAGGAAATATTTAAAGAAACCCCTTTGCATCTGTTTTTCTTTTGACTCTCAAAAACAAAGTCCTATAAAAAATCAAATCATAAACAGCTATCAAGAAATCTGTTCTCAATCTTCATCAACTTCTACTGGTTTGTTCACTAAAATAAGTCTAAAATGTGTCCAGTGTCTTTCCATTCTTTCTGCCAACATCTCAGTGTAGAGCTCTGTCATTTAGTACCTACTGTACTGAGTTGAATAGTACCCAACAAAATTTATGTCTTTCTTGGAACCTTAGAATGTTATTTGGAAATAAGGTTGTTGCAGATGTAATGAGTTAATTTGAGGTCATACTGAATTAAGGTAGGCCTTTAAACCACTGTGACTGCTGTCATTATAAGAAGAGAGGAGACAGACATTTTGTTGTTTATTAAATACATATTATTGAGGGCCTAGTGTGCGTCAGACACCATGCAATAGGCGCTGGGAATGTGATCATGAACAAAGCAGACACAACCTTGCTTTTATAGGCACTAGTTGTCAGTGAGAAAAATATTAATCAAATTATCTTATTAATGAGTAGAAATTACTTACTAGTTGAAACAAGGTGTGTGTGTGTGTGTGTGTGTGTGTGTGTGTGTGTGACAGGGACAGAGACTGGAATGCCAAAGATTTCTGGCTACCACCAGTAGCTAGGATGAGGCAAGGAACGATCCCCGTCTATAGCTTTCAGAGATAGCATGGCCCTATCGATACACTGATTTTATACTTCTAGCCTCTAGAACTGTGAGAAAAAAAAATTCTGTTTACTTAAGACATCCAGTTTGTGGTACCTTGTTACAGCAGCCCTAGGAAACGAACACACCTGTATTATTAAATCTGCCTACAGGATGTTTCTTGCCTTCTGTTTCTTTCTAGTGAAATCCTTCCTACACACAAAGGAGGTAATGGAAAGGAGGTAACACAGTATTTTTTTGGAATCCACTGTGCGGAAAGAACTCTGCAAGTTACTTTACATGAGTCCTTCATTTAATCCCCAAATTACTACATCAAGATATGTGTAAATAGCTCACGTTGCTAAAAGGGACACTAAATTTCAGAATGGTTGAATTATTTGCCCAGTTCAATGAGCCAGAATTTGAACCACATGCTTAAAAACTAATCCATATTTTCTCCCACATTTACAGACAAATCAACCTGGACTGGAGAATTATTTTAGTGCTGAGAACTATTTTTGGTATTGCCATTTCCCTATTATCAATATATAACTTGTCATGGCCTTACAGATTAAATTTATAATCTGAGATAAAACATACGAGATGTCAGCTATCTTTCACCTGAACTTTCTCAAGTCCCTTATATTTACCATGTTAATCCCCTACTATGCACTGTCATTTTTGACAACCTTGCCAGCCTGGAAACTGGCACCATAATACTTAGCACTGAGTGTTCTACTGTCTCAAATAATTCCACCTTTATTCATTACTGTGTTAGTTCTTGTTCCATGTTTAGCTTGTGTGGGACCATTTGGTACATCTTTACATTTCCTATAATGTCTAACAGTTCATTTTGTTGTTTATTAAATACATATTATTGAGGGCCTAGTGTGTGTCAGACACCATGTAATAGGCGCTGGGAATGTGATCATGAACAAAGCAGACACAACCTTGCTTTTATAGGCATTAGTTGTCAGTGAGAAAGATATTAATCAAATTATCTTATTAATGAGTAGAAATTACTTATGAGTTGAAACAAGGTGTGTGTGTGTGTGTGTGTGTGTGTGTGTACACGCCCATGCATCCACAAGTATGTGTGTTGGGGAGATGGATGACACATAGAAGAATAACCCAGGCAGAGGAATCAGCAAGTGTGAACCAGCAAAGAGGAAGGCTGGGGTAGGGGGTTGAAGAGGGTGGGGGTGGAGGGGCTTGGGTGAGAGAGTCCTGGGCAGAGTGAGAAGGGATAAGAAAGACTGGTAAACTGGGGCTAAGTCCCCCAGGAGGGTATGGGCCATGCTCGGAATTTATTTATTGTAATCTTAAGAAAATGGCAGGCCTGTGAAGAGTTTTACATCCAGGAGGAATGTGATCAGATTTCTCCTTTAAAAAAATAACTCTGGCTACAGTGGGAAGAATAAACACAATTGGAAAAGAACAAAGGTGAATATCCAGAGACCCCCTAAAGAGTCTATACTGCAGCGGGTATTAAATAAACAATTGTTGATTGGATCTAAAAAAACTCACAAGTGTCCCCAAATGACTTGACATTAAATTAAAAGTCTTGATTATGTTCTCCAAGGGCCTCTAACTTTGCTTAATTAACTTCAGCCCCATCTATTAACCAGTTTATAATTTTAGCTGCAAATGTAGAGAGTTCCTCTCCTCCACTTAAAACTCAAGTACCCCTGATGTGTTATGTCACCTACGATTCCATTCACTCCTCATAAAAAACATTAAACCACATCTCTATACTTTCTCATAATAAACTTTGAAAAGTCAAACCTGTCTACAACCTAACCTTTACTGTAGTCTCTTCTATTCCTTAATCAACATAGCTCTCAAATGGATGACAGTGTAACATTTGATGACATGTCTAAAACTATATTCTATAGAATTTTATTCTTATCTGTCTTGCTTTCTCGAAACCTATTGTCTTGTCTCTTTTATAATTTTGTCCTCAGATGGCTAAAATAGAGACATCGTCACTGATCACGTTAGCCAGAGTTAACCTCTTGCAGTTACTCTGTTTCACATCTATTTGCCCTCTGGCAATTTTAACAATCTGTAAGAACTGTTTGCTGCCCATTTTCTTGCACTAGAATATAAACTGCGTGAGAGCAGGGACTTTTCATTATCTTATTAACAGCTAACTCCTCAGGTCATAAGGCAGTACCTGACATAGCAGTGGTCAATAAATATTTTCTGAGTAACTGAATGCTAGAACAATGAATGGAATGAATGATGAATGAGCAAAACATACATATTAAATAAATCCTTACCATACTGAGTGTGGACTCAATCCAGACTCTCTGGGTTTAAATCCTGTTTCTAATGCTGACAAGTTGGGAAATCTATGGCAAGTTACTTAACCTTGACCTCACTTTCCTAATTTGTAAATAGTAATGAAAATAGTAATGATAATAGTAATAACTTTATGCCAACCTAAAGGGTGATTACAAGGATCAAAATGTTTATATATGCAAAGCCTGGCACATAGTAAGCACTCTACAAGGGTAAGTTCTTGTATTAAATTGGGAGTTCAATTCCTTCCACATATTTGGTGTTCACAGATGAGTAAGAACATTTGGTAAAATATACTTTTTGTTTTTTCCAAGTTTCGCTTTTTATTTATGAAAAACATTTTGATTTGGCAATTACTGAAATAATTATAAGCAGTTTAGGCATATTATCTTGGCTGGTAGGAGCAGGGTGTATAAGGCAATGGTTCGAGGTATGATAAATCAGGTATGATGTAACTGGAGAATTCAACAGTGCAGCTCTGATTTTTCTGATGATGTTTCTATCAAACCAATCAACATCACTGGGAAAAAAATATATTATCCAATTTGTGTTGGAGAGTAAATACTTGTGTGCACAGGGCAGGCTGATCTAGTTTTTATTCTGAAAGCAGACTGCCTATGTTCTAATCTTGGCTCTGCTACTTGTTAACTCTATGACCTTAGGTAAACTGCTCAGACTCTGTGCTTCAGTTTTCTCAACTGCAAAATAAACATAAAGCTAAGATTGAGTTAATATATTGTCAAGTGCTTAGAACTATGCCAGACACATATTATGATTTCAAAGAGACAGTGCATTCCCTGTTTGGCAAAGGTTAACAGGAGCATGTCTGCTTTGATTATGGTTATGCCCTGGACACATATAATCTCAATTGAACATGACTTTACTTACAACCCTGATGTCATGCAAAGGGCTAGTACTCATGTGATTTCCCAGGACACATCAAACTATTCATTTTGTTTCTATTGTGATTTAAGCTGTATATTTGAAAATGCTGAGATTCCTTATTTGTTTTACACTGATGAACATTACACTGTAATAGAAAGTTATTGGCTTCAGCAACTCATTCTATAGTTATGTATATTGTTTTATGTGCCTTGGTCTTACAGCTGCTAGTACAGTGCTCTGGAAAACATATTCAATAAATATTAACTAATAACTAATTGAATTAAAGCAATATCGCATCCTTTATAATATGCTTTGGTTACTCTGGAAGAAAATAAACAGGTCTAGGATGAATACCCAATATTGCATGGTTTAGTACCATAGATTGTTTGAGCTGGAAGTTACCTTATAAATCACTTAGTCTGCTCTTTTTATTTTTTAGGGAGTGGAAGGAGGAAAAAAAAGGCCCTAGAGAAGTGAAGTGAGGTACACAAGGCCACACATCCAGTTACAGGTAGAACATATATTTGAGTCCATACTTTTCACGATCATTCTATTTAGAAACACCTATAGTTATGACTGTTAATGAAAAACTGTATAACAGATATTTACACATTTAAATATACCTTTGACTTAAATCTGTGTTCTTTTTAGAAGAATCATTTTAATCAACATGCCATTCAGCTTGAAACCACCATTTACTATTTAATAGTTACATGAGGGCATCATATTCTATATGTCAGTATCTTTTTTTTTTTTTTTTTAATGTAGGCTCCACACTCAGCATGGAGCCCAATGCCAGGCTTGAATTCACAACCCTGAGATCAAGAGTCGGATGCTTAACCAACTGAGCCACCCAGGCTTCCCTATATGTCAGTATCTTTTGAGGATGACTATTGCTTAAATAGCACCATGTTTTGGTTCAAATGTGTACAGATCTCTGGATCCTGGTCCAACAAATTTTCTTCTTGAAATTGCTTTAGAGTTTAATCCTGGCAATATTTTTTGGTTATTTTCAATTTCTTATTTTCTTTGCATGAAACATCCAATCCAATTCCAGAAAAGAATGCTCTATTTATCTACTCCAGTTCAACTGAGCTATTAAAAGCTTCTTCAAAAAAGACAACACAGAACACTGGCAAATTGCCATTCCTTCTCTAAACCAAAACAGCTCAAGTACACAACCTTTCTGCCAAGTACCAACACAGTATCTCTTAAAGAGGAAAAAAAATATTTTTAATGTTCCTGTATAAATCCTAAGTGCTCTACAATGACTGATGGTGACTCAGATTAAGTATGATAATTTCATGATTTGGGAAAGATTTGGAGGAGGAAAAGCATTGATGATTACATGTTTGTTCAGTTATGTAATTTTGTCAATGTTATTTCAAAAGTTATGTAAAGCAAGTTTAAGTAGCTCCACTGAAAGAAGAGTTAGTGTTTAAAATAAAAAAGCTCCCTGAGTTCTAATTAAGAGAGAAAATTATACAGAGGTTTTTTTTTTTCCATTTTGGAGAAAATCTGCTAGCAAGTTGACATGAACCATATAGGTAAATTTCAGCAGTGCTGAAATTACTTACAAATATCACTTTTGCTCCATTAATATTATATAGTCAGTTTCTTTCTCTGCCTATATAAGGGAGAATCTTAGCAATCAAGAGCAAATGACTCATCCCCAGATTTAGAGTTGAGACCAAGAAATTCCCCATCATGAGAAAAGGATCAACAAGAAGTCACTCTTGGTATTTCCCCAGAGATGTAATAAAAGAAGTATAGTAAACAAAACTATTGGGAAATCTCCTGAATTATCCATTAAAAAGTTTCAGTATCTGCTGCATGAATTCACTTCCCAATATTCAGATAGCTCATTGAAATTATCTTGCTCTAGTACTGAGCTCACTAAAATCTGAAAAATTATATGCCAAGGTTGGGTAATCTCACACATCAGTAGATAACAGATACATCAGCAATATCATTTGACCTCTGTCAGTCTCTGTTTTCCTTTCTCTCCTCACCACCATAGTTTGGTTTGCTTTTGGTTGTAAAGGAACATGCTATAGCTATCTTTAACTATCATAAACTACTCTGTGTACTGAAAAGAAAGGAAAAGAAAAGAAAAAAAAGAGAAGAAAAGAAAAAAGAGAAAAGAAAAGAACACAAAGACAGCTCATGTGTGTTCTCAGCTTAGAATTGGCCTGGCTCTAACTGATAGGCTGTGATTTTCTACTGTTGACCATAAACAATTTCACTAACAACTAGAATCAGACATGATAACTCTTTGACCTCGTTGGAACAAGACAAAAAGGAGACCTTTCCATAATTATGTCTGAGCACAATAAAAACCAAGAACACTGTCCAAACTGCCAAAATGACCAAGACTCTTCCATCTCAGCTAACAAGAGCAAATGTTGCTTCCATACCAATTATTGTTCCAGGCATGTTCCATTCTTTCCACCTTCTAGAAAAAAAAAAAGTATTAAGATACCCAATTATAGGGACACCTGGGTGGCTCAGTCGGTTCAGTGTCTGCCTTCAGCTCAGGTCATGATCCCAGGGCCCTGGGTCCAGTCCCGAATCGGGCTCCTTGCTCAGCAGGGAGCCTGCTTCTCTCTCTCCCTCTGACTGCCATTCCCCCTGCTTGAGCTCTCTCTCTCTGTCAAATAAATAAACAAAATCTTAAAAAAAAAAGAAAAAGATACCCAGTTCTAGAACTGCTCCAATTTTGTAACAACACCCAGTCTAGAAATACAGCATGCTTCCTTGAACCTTTCCAGAACTATCTTGCACAGCCCAAATCCTATAACAAGGCTCTCCTAATACCCTCATACTGGATGCCACAGAGTCCCTCATGGTGTGTTGTCTCACTCATTATGGTGAACAAATAAAACCCAATTTTGTTTAACTGAAAGGTGTTCCTGATGGACTTTGGTTGGAGGGGACTGACAGTAAGACATTGTACAAAAAAAAATGCCATAACGTATGAATGGATGTGCACATGGAGCCAAATGTCAAAATATAGTAAGTAATTTTGGAATGATTTTAGTCATTTTAGTAATCACTAGTCATTTAAGTAATAGTAAATGGTATTATCCTTTCCTCATAACAGTTTCACCAGTTTGTTTTTTTAGTTTTTTCTCCACATTTTATATATATATATATAATTGTATGATGTCCATACCCTCTATGCTCTCTAGATATCAAACAATGAAACACTTTATGAGTTCCATGCTCTATCTACTGATAAATGAAAGGAGGTCAGGTCTTTAGGTTGTGTGAGGCAAAGGGGTCACAGAGTTCAAAGCAACGGTGATTTATGTTTTATATAAAATGTGTCCTTATATCTGCAGCAGTCTCTTTTAGGATGAGACTTTGTGGAGTTAAATATACTTTCCCTAAATACAGCATTTATTGTAAAGGCAAAATAAACTTAAAAGATGACCTAAAAGATATTACAGGCCTTTTAAACACATTTCTTAAAAATAATCTGGAAGTCAATATGTAATCAACTCATTCTTTCATAGAAGATGTGCCAATGGATAAACATTGGAAAACAATGGATAGTATAAATTAAATCATAATATAAATTACGCTTACTAAGAGAGTCTTCTGTATATAAATTGAAGTTCTCTAATATTCTGATATTAGAAAAAGCAGTGCCCTGGATAATAGATTTAAAAATGAAAATGATACTGTGTTTTAAATGAGTAAATATATAATCTGGTTATGCTATAGTCTCCTCGTTGTTTTGGTTGCCATAAGTCAGACCCCCAATAAAAATTATCTTCTTTTCACACAGTGACCTTACCACATGTTGGAAACCACAAAGAACATACTAAGTTGCAATGAACCTACATATTGCTGTAAACTTGTAGGTCATGAAGAAGAGAAGCACTACAAAGTTTGAAGTTCTAAGTTTTAATTAGGAGGGGTATTTTCTAGAAAATGAGATGACTTATCATCTTGCTAAAAATTAAAATCATTTTGCCAAATTCTTAAGGAAAAATTAGATTTCCAGGCCATTAAAACCTATGTGTTCGACAATACCAGCTTGGGACATTGCGTGGCATCCAGTAAGAACTCTCTATATTTTAGCTATTATTATTGCCAGTATTGTTGTCATTATTTAAAAAGAGGTCATTCTATGGAGTTGGATGGACCTATTTTGAATTCGAGGCAGCTCTTCTATTTATTAGTTCTCTAGCTTTATGTAGGTTAATTTTTTTTCTTTCAATTCTTTCATTATTAAAATGGGGATAATAATACTTATCTTGCAGAGCTATTACAAAAATTAGCAATAATACATGAAAAGTAGCTAGCAGAGTACCCAGCATATTAAGTTTTCAGTAAATGGTAGTTATCACTATTCTAGGGTTTGCAAAAACAATGCAGTTAAGACAGGTTTTGTGTAATTTACTTTTAGGAAGTCACTGATTAGGACTGAATATTGTTAATATTTATTATAAACCAAATCCATCTTAACTCTATAGCAGATACCAAGAAAATTTAGCTCTTACCTTAGGAAATTACAATTCCAGCAATACAGAGAGAGACAAAAACATTTTCTTAGATAAAAAAGAAGTATGATATCTGAGATAAACTGCCTCAACATTTACACATGTCCTATTTTTTCATTGCATAGAACTTTCATTTTTCAAAGCTTTTTATGAACGTTATTTTTGATCACGAAAGGCTTTATGAAGGAGATGTTTTATAAAAGACATGGCTGGCTGGATCTCATAAAGGAAGTTAGGTTAGGAGAAAAGAAACATATTTTTTTTCTCTTTTCAAATATATTAAAAATACATTAATAAATGAAACCTAAATGATCAGTGTCACCTTTAAGAAAGTATGTGAAAAGATTGATCTGCCAAATTTATAAAATAAATACACAAGTTCTAAGAAAACCGCTTCTGACTTACAATAGGGCATAAGACAAGGACCTATTAAATCAGTAACAGATTTTAAAGAAAACTGAGTTGGGGAGTAAACCACTGTAAGTTTAGGTATACTTACTCAGTTTAACACTAAGTGTTAAATAGTGCACTGCCTTCTGGTTTACTTTTTTTGTTGTTTCTGTGAAGGGAAATGCATGCATGTACCTGGTCATAAAATAATCTTTGTAAAAGTTGTAAGTAATACAGATCAAATAAAATCAATTAAACAGCTTTTTTTTAAAAAAAAAATGATTTTGAACTCACTCTTTCCATTGTAACATAATTAATCAGTCAGTAATATGAACATAAAAAGGTTAAGAAGCATAAATATGATCTGTGTCCTCAAAAAAGTACTCACTATTATTAAACTCACAAGACTTACAAAACAATACACCATGCTGTAATAAGTTCTCAAAAGTTTGGTAAGAGAAAGTGCAATCATAGAGAAGATGGTTGTGATCCCTATGAGCTCAGATTGCCAAGAAATGGAGGATATGGGACTTAAAAGGGGGAGGCAAGAAGAACTGAAGATGAGTAGGAAATCATTTGAGAATGGAAGTTCAAGAGGCAGCGCAAGAACCAATCTGACTGGAAGTCAGAGTAAGTGCTGGGGAGTTAAGATTCATTGAACTGGATTACAGGGTAGCTTTAAATTTCATTTAATGTAGGCATCCCGCAATCTTGAAAAGGAGAGTCAGAATGAAAGCAGTGCTTAAGGAAAATTATCCTACCAAGGCTGGTGGAATATAAGACACCTGTCAATTTTTAACATTAGCTCTGGCTACATCCTCAAATTTCAAGGTTATTTTAAGGTTTAGGTAAAATTCCCAGGGGTGTTGATTCAAATGCTAGGCAATTGTGAGCCTTTTTATGAAATTGAAAGTATAAACATAAATAAAGATCAGCCCTCTACTGGAAAATCAAAAATGTGAGATAAGACAAGGTCAGGAAAGGAAGATTTACTAAACATCTACACTGCCAGGATCTGTGGTAACTGTATTTTATCCATTGCCTCCAGTTTTCCTAACATCTCTGCAATGTAATGCTGATAATAGTAATAACGACAGCACTTACTTGGTTTGAGCTCTACAAAACTGCCAATATTCAGCATTTTTTGACCAATTATTTAATATAGTTCAACCTAATATATTGCTGTAATTGGAGTTATTTCTCTATATACAGTCTCTCATGAAGGCTGTCAGTAATCCCACCATGTTGTTTTACAACTGAAGAAAGCAGAAGCGAAAGAGTAACTTGTCCAAGGTCAATGGGAAAACAAAGTGCTAAATAAGTATTTGATCTTCCTTTCTAAGCTAATTCCTTTGAATTATACGTGGCTCAAAAATTATTATAAATATCAGGTGAAATATATTTTGGAATGATAACAGAGGGATATACATTCACATAAATGTCTATGTAAATCCACTTCATATTTTGTGGGTGACATTCTGTCATCCTTATATTTTCTATATGAACACACACACACACACACACACACACATATCTTTTTCTTTGGCAATATTTCTCCTTTGAAATGTCCCCAAAGTTTTATAAGAATTTTATGTTCTTTATAAGGTTATTCTACAGATATTTAGTGTTCATCAATGAATAGTCCCTTCTTTATCACTTGTTCAGGCAGGACACAAAATAATAAAAATTTATTAAATAATAAAAATTTATGCATGAAGAGAAAAAATGTACAAAATAGAGTTCAGCAATAAATTCCTCCTTTGGTCTTGACTATTACTTAGTGTATTGGCTCCTGGGTTATGGTTATCTCTCAAGGTAATAAAGTTAGAGTTGTAGCTTTAGACTGTATCCACATACTGTCAGCATCACCAACCAAGTCAGTTAAAAAAAAAGACAAATGAGTTATTAAAAAAAAATAAACAGCCTGAATAAAAATGATCTCACTGAATGCCTCACTTCCTAACTGGCTGTGCCACAGTGTGCATGAGGTTCTGACGGCTGTGGGACACTAAAGAAAGACAAACTGGTAAGTGCTGAGATTAAGCAAACAAATATTTTCTGTCTATTCTCTATTTCTAACCTGATGTGCTTTAAATGTCTAAATGCTTTTAAGTATAACCGTACTTGACTTAACATATTTTTCATGGAATATAAGCTTTGAGTATCAAAGTTTTTCTTACTTTATATTAAAAAAGATGAAAAATTTGCTTTAGAAAACATCTTTTTTTGATTCAATTAGCCAACATAGAGTACATCATTAGTTTCAGATGTAGAGTTCAGTGATTCACCAGTTGCATGTAACATCCGGTGCTCATCACATCACGTGCCCTCCTTAATGCCCATCACCCAGTTACCCCCATCCCACCACCCCCTCCCCTCTGGCAACCCTCAGTTTGTTTCCCATAGTTAAGAGTCTCTTATGGCTTGCCTCCCTCTCTGATTTCTTTCCATTCCGTTTTCCCTCACTTCCCCTATGATCCTCTGCGCTGTTTCTTATATTCCACACATGAGTGAAACGATATGATAATTGTCTTTCTCTGAATGACTTATTAAATTGTATATTAATGTAATGGGACAAAGCACATGTTCATCTTCCAAATTTTCATATAACTTTTGTGAATTTCAGACAGTAGCTTACTGATCCTGTGAAATACACATAGAATTGGTCTCACAATGTCATATGAAGCAGGATGTGTTTTATGGAACTGTGGTCATAACAGAGAAAGGATATATCATTAGGAATAAACACTTTCTTATTTATAATGGAATACAATCAATTTGAGATAAAGGGAAATTTTTTAAAAAGCTCTGTGAACCATCTGAATGTTCTTTGAATAGGTTAATGTTATGAAGAGAGGACCCAGCATAATTCTGTAAAATGAATTAAAATTGAAACTCCTCATAAATTATTTCACAGGAGTAAAAGCTATGAACTTAATGATCTGGAATAGTCACTTAAAAGTGTAAGATTCTAGAATAGATACAGTTTTGAAATAAGAGCATAAATGAATGAGTAATATGATCCAAAGCATAAAGATATTGGATGCTATTTTTAGAAAGACTCACAGCAGGTTGAATAAATTAAACATTTTGTATGAAAAATCTATTGATGTCTCAAAATTACATGCAATAAAATATGAACAGCTGGTTCTCTTTTATTGGTTTCCGCACAAAAATGATTATTTTGAGTAATTACTGACTGATTTATTTCCTATTTCCATTTGCTCACATTTTCATGTCCCTAAACGCTTAGAAGAGGTCATTCTTTGCAAGTAAATGTGTTTTGAAATGATTTTTAAAAAGTGTCAAATTTTAATACCTTTTCAATCATTGGTTAAATATATATTACACTCAATTTTTCCAGGACAATTTTAAACTGAAATAGTGCCAAATAAAATAGAAACTCTTAGATAATACCAACCGTGGTAACTGAGCACAAAAAAGCCACTTGTTGTGAAATCACTGTGAAATTTGATTAGAATCTGATTTGAAGTGCTATAGACTGATTCCAAAGCTGTATTGCCACTGAACTGCCCAATCTGAGGTGAGTTTTGGTCTGGTCCATCCCTATTAGAGAGAGACAGAGCAGGGAGGGAAGAAAGAGAGGTTGAGATTGCCTTTTTTTTTTTTTTTTAAGATTTTATTTATTTACTTGACAAGAGAGAGACACAGCGAGAGAGGGAACATGAGCAGGGGGAGTGGGAGAGGGAGAAGCAGGCTCGCCGCAGAGCAGGGAGCCCGATGTGGGACTCGATCCCAGGACCCTGGGATCATGACCTAAGCCGAAAGTAGCCGCTTAACCGACTCAGCCACCCAGGCGCCCGAGATTGCTTTTTTTAGAGAGTTTTGCACAAGGTTTTGTAGAAAATATTACATATGAAATGGTAAAGAGGCAATAAATGAAATAACCAATGATTAGGGCCAAATCATACTGGTATATTTATGTTTTTTTAGGTAATCGTATATCTAAAAATGTAAAGTATAAAAATACATCACATATTTACCTAAATGAAATGCACCCGTATTAGTTATAATCAATTACATTGTCCCTGGTGTTTTGACCATAACCCATATCGCCCCAAACACTTGAGTTTTGCCCTCCTTTTATTTTCTTCAGAACAACCTGGAGAATCATAGACTGTTAAATTTAGAAGGAATCTTAGGACTCATCCAGTAGTTCAGGTAACCAATTGTCAATAATTAATTTAGAGATTTTCTTTATAATATGTTTTTAAATAAAGATGTTTCATTAACAGGATAATTATAATGCAAATATATTTTATAACAAATTATGATGACAGAAATTCAAGCATATTAAATAGTTATGATTTGAACATAGGCTTTTAAATTTCACTGGTTTTATAGAGAACTTACTTATCTTAAACTTACTCTGATACTAATTTCTGATTTTGCACATTAATTTAATATTAAATTTAACATTTTTTTTCACCCACAAAAGCTTTTGCTCTGTTTAGCTGCTTCATGGGCAAATAAGTCAAAACCTTTTTCTCTTGTTTATCTCATTCTACAAAATATATACTGTCACCCTCAGATACTCACACCAATTCAAGTATCAGATGGGATGGCAATTTGTACAAAGGATTGTGATATGTTTTCATTCCTACCTCATTTCATTGTTATATATAGTTGAATCAATCAATAGCAATGGTCCTGGCTTACCATACAGTAATGAAATCATAGATTGGTTCTGTTTGAAGGACAGTAAAATTGATGTAGATTCCATTCCCAGGGGGTACTCTCACAAGCCAAAAACAGTCTTGAAAGTTAGGATATTCATCAGGATACCCAGGAGAATAAATGGTGCCATTCATTGCAGTTATATTTCCTCCACAAAGAGCTACAGAAATGATATAAAAAACTGTTAAAATAAAATGACAATAAACTGATCATAGAGAAAAAGGCAAACATTTCTTATCTCTTAAGCAGTATAAAATACATCTATATTATGTTCTTACCTCAGTTAAGGTGTATAAAATTAGGTTGGCAACCATGAACGATATATAGTCTGCTTTTATTTATTTTTCAATATGAGGTATGCTACGTAGTTATTACCTATTCCTAGATTAGTAACTTAGATTTTCTTCTGTTTTTTTTCAATACTTTATCAATACATACACTTTTCAACTTTCACCTTATATCATTACACATATAAAGCATTATAAAAGGTTCAAATCCTTTTTATTAAAAGGATTTTTAGAGAAAATGAGCCCAAATTCAGTAGCAATACCTGCATTAGTGGCTTATGTAAGAATGACTATTAAACATAACCCCATGCACCCACCCAGACACACATACAAGAGAAGCTCTAAAGTGTTAATCAACTGTAGTCTCACTTCCAATGGAGAAGGTGAACATTCCTGCCAATAATGGTAGAATCAGTTACTCATTTTGATCTGGGTACTAACTATAATTCTCATCTGAAAGAAAGACTATATATTTAGCATGCTATTTGAAGAAGAAGACAAAAAAGAGTGCCAAGGCAAGAATTATTAAACACAGATGATACCAACTAAAACATAGCTTCGAGTTAGAAGCATACCTTCACACCTTGGAAGTGGATGATTCCAATTACGACTCACTCCATGAAGGCAAGTGAGAGCTGAATTTCCAATTAGCGTGTATCCAGGGAGACATTCAAATGAAATGGTTTGACCCACAGTAAAATCATTGCCAATTACAAAACCGTTTCGAAACGGGCGTGGATCAGGACAGCTTTGCAACTGATAGGCTGGAAAGGGAAAAAGAAAGATGTTTTACCCTTCTGAATATCAGAAAGACCACAGATAGGTCCTATTTGCAACTTGCAAAATAGATGCAGTACTGCTTGTCATTGGTTATAAATAGTAATTCAGGTTTATAATAAGTGATGTCACTGGCAGTTTCATATGAACTTCTTCTCGTGTCTATAATTTTCATATTTAAAATGTTAGTACAGTTCATAAAAATGCATTCAGTTTCTTATGCAATCTATCTAAATTATAAGGTTTAGTGAAAATATAAACTACTCTTAAAGCCACAATTTTAATCCAACATATTCTGATTCCTTTACATAGAGTACAGTTGCTTCCTGGTTACATTGCATGTATGCAGAATAAAATAAGCATATGTGTAAACCTAATTCTGAGCCTTTTTAAATTTGTTTTTTACTGTTTTTTCTCTAAAAGAAACTATAATATCCCTCTGTTGGGTTTCGCCAAATAAATTTAACAAATATAAAGTATTAGGAAACAAATTTCCTTCTAATACAGATTTTGTACTTCAGTTACGATATTTTTAGCTTAGTAGTGTAACTATGTGTTTATTTGTTCATATTCGTCTTGTTCCACATTCTGTGTGAAATCAAAACTCCTGTTTTGTGTATCAATGTATACTAAAGGCCTTGTCCATTGCCTTTCATATAGAAGGTGCTTAATGAATATTGCTAAATAAATTTTGAAGCTATAAACTGGATATATATTCATATACTCATGCCAATATTATTAATATTTGGGACTTTGTGTTCAAGAATAGTAAAATTGTATTATCATTAATAAAATTTAAATTACCAGCAATCAGAGGCTATTTTGCTACTGATCATTAAATTCTAAATTCCCCAAATCAAAAAATTGCATTTGCAGTTGAATCAGTAACCCTAAGTTGTTTATTAAAATATAACTCCAATTTTTAAGCTAGACATTTCAGAATTAACAACAATCCTTTTAAGATATTAAGTGATTTTTTCCTTAGTCTATGTTTTTCATTTGAATTAATATTCCAGACATACAAAAATATCAAAACCAAAGGCGTCATTCCAATTTAAGACAAATGTGTATCATTTGATGATTAGGAGTTAAAATATATTATTCTATTAAACAAGCCCTTTCAAATTTTCATTCACATTTAAAAGATTTTTTCCAGTTTTATTAAGATATAATTGACATACAGTGCTGCATGAATTTAAAGTCGACATGATGATTTGATTTCTATATATTGTGAAATGATTACCACAATAAGTGTAGTTAATTAGATAATTTTGAATACTCAGACAAATGTAAGATCCTGCAATAACTTCTACAGCATTTTACCCTCCTATGCTTTTAGTTTAATAAGGAAATATAGGAAATAGATTTTAAATTTTCACCCCATATCAGATACAATGCAGGACCTAACTGATTACCAGTAATGACATTAATTTTGGAAGCAAGTTTTCCAATTGAAGGTCACACTTAATTGTATAATATGCATTTTTCCAAAATTCAGAAAGCTCTTAAAATCTAATGACAAAATCATCCAAAAGTAACACTGATTTTTTGAATCTGTATAAATTAACTTATTTCTCAAAAATGCCATTAGCTCAATGATATAAATGCATAAAAGTAGAGAGAGTTTTAAAATGCAGTATAATTCACAACTAATATCTAGTGATCATTGTAACACATGTCAATAATGTCAATAATATTAATATTATATCAATAGCAGTAAAAACTCTGTATCTTTTATGCTTTTATTATATAAATAATCAATCTTCTTAAGGGCACATTGACTGAAAATGCAGTTAGTAAAGTTCAAATTCTAGTTATACATCATTCAAATAAGAGCATTATTTTGAGAGGCAGAAGGAAAAAGAGGGAAGAAAAAAAGAAGATGAAGCCTGGTTTAAAGGAAATAGCAAGGTGCCTGGCATAGGGCCTGAACACCTGCTAGAGAAGGATTACAAATACAGCTCCGCGTCTTCTAGCAGCAAATAAGAAACTTAATCCGTTGCCCAATTGTTTTAAAAATAATTAAATTCCTTGGGAACACGGTTGATTCTGTACTGAGAGGTGGCAGAAATCACTTCTATTTTATGTAGAGGATGATGTGTGATATTGTGCTCTTAAGTTATGTATGCACGCATACAGCAAATTGTAATTATTTTAGTTGGAAGTTATGATGTCTATTTTAACTACTCTTAAATTTCCTTTTGGGTATATGCTTTTATTCAGCAAGTATTTATTGTGCTCTTACTGTTCTAGCACTTGAGATATATTGACAAATAAGACAAAGATGCCTGCTCTTGTGGAGCTCACATACAAAGGATCACAGACTCATAAAATCCTTTAATAATTATGGCAGAGATGTAATTGAATGTTAAGTTATTCTGATTAAAATCTGCAGTCATTGGAACTACACTGTATAAAATATCATAGCTTTAAATGTTTAATTTTAAATCTTAGACATTTAAAATCTGAAATAACATAATCATAAAAATAGCTAAGATGCACTAAATATTTACTAATGGTATACATCATGGCATACATTTTACATTAATTTCATCATATAAAGTTAAAAAATATATTGGGAGGTACTATGACTAACTCTATGATGCAAATGGAGAAACGGAGTGGAGCTCTAGTCTATTTTAGATTGAATCTGAAGAGTCACCATTTGAGGCTGAGTCCAAACTATTTGAAAGGGATAAAAATCTTGTCAAAGTATTTATTTTATATTCTCATGGAACTAGAATGGAAGGAAAGAATGTCATATTATTCTATCATTATAAAGTAAAAGAAAATAATTTTACACAGAATATATGAATACTGCAAAATATCTTTCAATACACTTATTTTAATAGAAGAGCAAAGACAAATCTTTGATATCCACTTTGCCTTGCCTTGGCTTGCTTAATTTAATTGTGTAGTAATACTAATTCAATCATTTTTTCATGGTTAGAATTTTCCAAGGCCCCAGAAAGACATCATTTCCCTAATACAGTTGCCTGAAAATTTCATTATTTTAAAAAAAATCTTCCCAATTGAGGCTTGCCTTGGTTTAGCCTTTCTAAAACACAATATAGAAAATACTTAGAATTAGTTAGATTGCTAATAGCTGATTTGGAGTTAAATGAGCTTCCACTTTTTTGTTATTCCTCTCACCTTGGTATACAATGTGGAACCCTTGTTTGTTCTGTGAATAGTCACTGTGAAAATACAAACTGGTTTCATGGGTTGTACTAAATAGGGAAGATGGTATTTGAGGACCACTAAGTCGGCCAATAACAGTACTAGTTTCTGAGGATCCACTTCTTACTTCCAAATAATCATGTATCGTTTCCGTAGAAAAATTGACAAACTGGAGATGTACACCTAAAGAAGAAAAGCAAAAAATACTACTTTACTGTTTTATCGAATTAAATATGCACACATATATACACATACTCACATTAATGTAGTTATATATGATTCCATTTAGGTCAAGAGGCATACTCTCAAGGTCTGGGCCATGGGTTTGCTGTTTGCTAGGGCAACTAGTTCTGTCATAGTTCAAAGTAACCGAATACTGCTCTCAAATGCCCACTAGTTGTCATGTGGGAATCTCTTCCATTTTATTGTAATGTCACCATAACAAAATGAAACAAAAAAGTGGCTTTTTGCTCTTTGATACCATTTAAAATTGGATTCAGCAATTTCTAGAGGTAAAAAAGTCATTCGGTAAATGTGTATTTTGTAGAAGTCCAATTTGAGGCCAAAATATGATTGCAAAGCTTTCATTTATTAACAATCAGGTTCCACAATTACCTGAGAAATTAGTCATTCATCTATGGGGGATACATTAATTTCCCCAATATAATATTAGAGGCATGTAATTTATAAATGAGCTCTTTTACTACTTTATCAGAAGATAATGCTAGTTTTTATATAATCATCTCAATAAAATCTAGTGATCATTGCTACATGCTGTCATATTGTAATATAGTCTCAAAATTTATATAAACATAACTCAAATATGAGATAGTGAAATGTTTCTGGGATGGAAAAAATAAAATGGAAGCCTCATTGAGGTATATTTGCCTAATCTGATTAATATTCAATTTTAGTGAATTAGAGGGTTTTTTTTTTTTTTTACAACTATCATTCTCCAAATTGTTAAGAATAAAATCTGGCATTTATTGTTTGCTAGACACTCTCTTAAGTGTTTATATATGCTATTTATTTAATGTTCACAGTTACTCATGAGAATAAAGAAACCAAGGCACAGAAAAGCTAAATAATTTAGCATATTATTTAGCTAAATTACACAATGACCTAAAAGCCCTGAAATTCAAACTCAGACACTCGGGCTCTTGGACTCTTGCTCTTAATAACTACACTGGAGTTCTCAACTAAAGTTTCATTTTATTACTGGAAAAAAGAGTTCCACGAAAATTTTCTATGGGCAAATACATTTGGGAAACACTGAAAATAGGCTTTAAAATATTAATCAAGTTTCTGTACAATTATACAAACTTCTTAGAAATTTGAACATGCTATCCTAATACATGAGGCTCCAAGAATTGCGTATTTCTTTCTAAAAATTTCTCCTAAGCCTCCTTTTCACAAATTATCTTGTCAATAAGTGTTTTACACAATAAGAAAATACTTCCTTAATTTTTGATACGTAGTCAATCTTCTTTTCAAAAATTACAAAGTACTTTTTTGAACTATATTAGAACTAATTTTTGATTCAACCAAAACTCAAAGAAAACAATGGTATTATTTAAATGTAATCCAATCAGAAACAGTCTCTTATGTTTTCATTTCTCAAATAGAGATGTGTATTATTTCTAATTTTAATGAACTTGGTTTTAAAATCGAGAAAGTATTAATGAGAAGTAAGTTGAAAATTATATAATGACACTATTGAAAATATGTTTCATAATTTATTTTTATATAATTCAGTTAGGGACGCCTGGGTGGCTTAGCCAGGTAAGCTTCTGCCAGGGTCCTGGGATCGAGTCCTGTGTCTGGCTCCTTGCTCACCAGAGAGCCTGCTTCTCCTTCTGCATGCCACTTCCCCTCATTGTGCTCACTCTCTCTTTCTCTCTCTGACAAATAAATAAATAAAATCTTTAAAAAAATAAAATAATTCAGTTAGCTCCAAAGCAACATGGGATAAGCCCTCTTAAATGGCTGGTAAAAGACACATAAGAATAACCACACAGGTTCAAATCTCTTATTCATTTATATCAGTATCATTATTCAGTGAATGGACATAGAATTTGACTATAACTTCAAAGTAAGCACGTTTCCACGTAGTAACCAGAATAATCCTCACTAGGAAGTCCTCCAACATCTTCTTTCTGTGGCCTCCTGTTTTCCCAAAACCTGGGACCAGTCAAACTGTATTCAGGTTTGTTGAGTTTCTTTAGTTTTTGTCTGCATCTTTCCATGTGTCACTCTGTTTACCAAGAATTTCTTTCCAGTTCCCCACAGACGACCCTCTTTGTTGGGCTGACTTTTACTTATCTACAAAGTCTACAATTTAGGAATCACTTCCTCTAGCAAGACTTTTCTGCATTTCCTGGATGAGGCTGGATGTCTGTACTAATTACAATCCTGTAATCTTTATTATAGTTTATTGCAATAGCATATTTGACTGTCTCCTCATCCTGACTGTAACTTTTCTGGGGAAAGGTACAAAGTCTGTTTCACTATGCATTTTATTCCCAGTTTGGCATAGTACTTGGAGTATAACACGCACTCAGTAAGGAATTGTCGAAACTAGTTTTCTGTGAATTTATGTAAAATATTTAATTATGTAAAATTATGTAAAGTACTTAAATATGAATTTTTATTCTGAGGCCACAGATGTTTTTGGGTAATGAGGTACCAAATTCAGTCCTCAGTAAGTGATATAGTACATAATTTCTTAACTGCTCTAAATCCACCAGGTTTGTGTGTGGTTCAGGAAGTCTACTCATCCTTGTCTTCTGTAATTTAATAAATGTCTTTCTTCCATCTAGCGCTTCTACTTATGCATATACAGACCCATAGGATATGAAGCTGCAGGAGAATATATTAGTGTTAGAAAAGTGAGAAAGAATCCATGAAATGCTATATATATAATGCAGTATATCCAAGAAACTGGGAATTGTATTATTAAAATTAGAAAGTATTACATCTACATGTATTTAAACCCAACATTAGAAATTTTGTACTACTTTTCAAATGTAAAATCTTACTTATTTGCAATGAACATTAGATAAATTTAATAAATTATCAGAAAATAATTATATATGTACAACTTGGTTATAATAAGAGACTTCTAAAAATGATTATACATGAAAATCACATTGAATTTACTATTGCCACACACATCTAAATCAGACTAAATCCATACAAATCAACTGGAAAATATCAGAGAGTTATCTATCTATCTACCTATCATCTAGCTATGAAATTAGAAAAATGCCCATATCTTTTCAATTATCCTAGTATTTCAAGTGAAAGGTATTTGGTTTCAGCAACCAAATTTGGCTCAAGCAATCCAAATCTCACTCCTCAATTTATATAACTGTAGGCAATCCCAAAGTAAACTATAATTTGTGAGTTTTTACTAGACCTTGATATTTCTTTATAAGGATGCATTAATGATACTGAAAACTCTTTCACATGTTTTTACTATACATACCAAAACCTACGGGCAGCTTTATTGTCCACGTGCAATCTAAACTGCTAGGGTAGTTTCCAGGAAACCCAGGGCTGAGGATCACACCGCTGAAATCTGACATAGCACCACCACACTGAGCTACAAAATGAGAGGTCCCATGTAAGCCAGAGTAGTGGAATACTTTAATGTATCAAAAGCAAATTGAAATCATTTCAAGTCTTAATCAAGTCTGAGTTAAAACTGATATAAATTTTAATACTGTCAACTCTCATTCACACCACACACTAGTAATCAAATATAATCAATTGACAATGCATTTTCTAAAATAGCTTAAAAAGACAACATACATCCTTCCTCAGCAATAAGTGCAAGCTAAATCAATTATTGCACAGCGAGAAGTAGCTCATGTGCAGTGAATACAATCAAACAAGGAGCATATGTCCTTTTCTACAGCGGGCAGTTTATTTCTTATCATAAGTACTTCTAGGGATGTTTTCATTCATTCCAAAGATGCCACAATTTAGAAAAAAAAAAATCAAGGCAACAACATCCATTCTAAATACTGTATTCAAGAGGAAACCATTTTCCCAGCCATACCTCCTTCTTTTTGTGAGAAGGTTAAAGAATTTTAAGAAAAAGATTGGTTTCTATTGGTAGTATGTGATGGATTCACATATCACACATGGGATATGGCTGCCCTTTATCCTAAAAGAATCTAGACAAAGACTACAGAAGTAAAAAACAAGTAAAAAGATGTACCCGGGTTTGAGAATTTAGGCATAATTTATAGATGTGCTTGTTCTGGAATCTCTATTATATTGATTTACTATTAATAAGTAAGCAAAAATTACAAGAACAGATAATTAGCCAAGTTCATGATTACAAAGAACTATTTAACCTATATTAAAGTAGTCACTGCATTTTAGAAGCTAATTCGTTCCTCTAAAAGTACATTTTTATTATTTCATCATAAAATACACATTTGTCAATTGTGGGGCAAAGAATCAAATGTCATGGTTGTGTATCAAGTTTGAAAATTACCTGTATATAACACTTACCTACAGTTACATTCATTTATTTCTTGTTAAGAGTAACAAAAGATAGATACTCACACTTAGACTGTATATCATAAAAGCAAATTCAGTAAAAATTTCATCAATGTTCTATATGATCTCAGTAACCTGTTTGACAACTATTTTTAACTATAAGAACTGAATGAATTATATCATCTTACCATTGTGTGTGTATATACATATATATATAATAATGTAGCAATCTTCATATAAACCTTTCTTTCCATTGAGATCTAAAGATATGCCTGTGCATTTTTCCATCCTTCTGAAATCTCAGCTCATCTACCCTTAAACCAGAGTAATTTTCAACATACAGGTACAATTAACGTTCAAAAATTACTTCTTCTAATATTTGACTGTTCACATATATTCATCACAGAGTCTGATAATTAATGAGTGGTAGAGAAAATATTTTGGCCATTCAAAAATATTTTTAAATTTCTGACAAGACTGTATTGTAGGTTTGTTTTGCTTTATCCTGAACTTTGGGTAAAAAAGCACAAAGACTATCTTCTTCTCTCTTGCCTTCAAAATCTCATCTTTCACCCACTCATTGTCCCTCCAATTCTGCTACTTTCTATCTCTTCAGATATGACCTGAAAATCCTGTCCTCTGCATTGAGCACCTTTCTAGAGCTTAAATCCCAAAATCAGAGGAGAAAGAAGGAAAGAAAATGAAGAATAAAGAGATCATGAAGGAGAAAGAATGACAAGTCATGAAACACATAAAGAAGAACCCTCAAAATGCATCTGCCTTCAGCTCTGCATTCATGCTTGTTTTCTCAGTGTCTCTGTGATTTCATACACTCCTAGGTCTTTAATGGCTATTCTGTGTGTTCCACCTGCGGCTCTGTAATAGACTCTATTGTGCCCCTTTACACTCTTATTGTTAAGGACACAACTATAGCCTCCAAGATAAACACAACCATAGTCCTCTAAGATAAGATCATCTTTGATTGTGCCTTCTGATTTGTCTCTATTACCTAAAAATCTCAAGTGACTTTTCTTTCCATCCATCAGAATATCTGGCAGATTGTTTATTTTCCAATTCACAAGGCTATATAACCTTGTTACCTGATGACTAGAGCTTTAAGACATTCTCTGAATCAGCCTCCCGCCTTCAGTTTCTCCTTATAATATGGCCATGATATCACTTCAAGTACTTTGTCTATCAAATACAGTACAAGTTTATTGTCTAAAATCTATGAAATGCAAAAAAGTGAGTGAAAAAGAAATAAAAATGTCCTCTAATTTTACTCCCCATAGATAACCTATTTACCTTGGTATATTTTTCTTCTGCAGAAAAATATATATATGTGTGTTTATACATATATGCATATAATGAAAATAGGCTCATACTGTGAGTCATTTTAAGCCTTTTATACTTAACTATATATTGTAAGCTTTGGTCATATCATTAAATATTCCATTATTATGCAGATATAATTAATCTAGGTAAAATTCTAAGTAAACAATTAAAAATGCATGAAAAAATGCTAAAAGACTTATAAATGTGTATCAAAAGACAAAAAAACTAAACTCGAATGAAAATAAATAATTACACAAATTAGACTGTCAGGTTCCATGAAGCCATTTTAAATATCAAATTTTTGAAAATACAGTATGGAAAATTATTCTAAGTTAATGTCAAGAAAGAAAACATAATTTTAATATATATATAATATATATACATAAATATATTTACTTTATATTAATTTATTATATAAATATGTATAATTTTATATATATTTTAATTAATATTATATAAAATATGTATATTTTATATATAAAAATACATATAATGTAGAATCCTAAAACTTTATATTAATTTATTATATAAAAATACATATAACTATATATAGTATATTTTTATAACTAATATTATATAAAATATATTATATATACACACTATAGAATCCCAAAACTTTATGTTAATTTATTCATTAAGCAATATTTATTGTATGCTTGTTATGAGAACTGTTCCAGGCACTGAACCACAGACCTAAATTGTCTGTTTTTATATCAGCAGAATATATATGCTATTTATTTTGTTCTCTGTACCCTTTTATATTCCCAATTTTTTGTACTTAATTGGATACACACATAATTGGCATTGTCTGTATCTATAAATGTATATAAATATTTATATACATGTAATTTTATAATTGACATTATATACACTTGTAAATTATTTATGACACCTAAAGAAATATACCTTTTAAAAAATACCATCCAATCTAAATTCTGAATGCTTTCAGTATCTTTTGCCAATTAAAAACGTTCTTACTCCTAAACATTATTTTCCGATAGACTCAAAAAGAATAGTATGCATGGTATGTAGGCATTACAGACTGAATCGTCTTCCCACTATATTCATACGTGAAAGCCCTAACCCACAATCTGGCTGTACCTGGAATTAGGGCCTCTAAGGAGGTAATTGAGGTTACAGGAAATTATAAGGGTAGAGCTCTAATCTAACAGTACCTGCTGTCCTTATAAGAAAAGACACCAGGGGCATTTGCACACAGGGAAAAGACCATGTGAAGATGCAGGGAGAAGGTGGCCATCTACAAGCCAAGCAGAGAGACCTCAGAAGAAAACAACCCCGCCAGCACCTTGATCTTGGATTTCTAGCTTCAGAACTACAAGAAAACAAATTTCTATTGTCTAACCCACCCAGTCTGTGGTATTCTGTTATGGCAGCCCAAGCAAACTAATATAATACCGTGGTTAAGTCATATAAATCACATCAATTCTTTTGCTTTTGCACTTTTTCCTACTCAGAAAAGGCTACCTTCATCTATTGATCTTAATTACACTTACCATCCAAAACTGTAAATTGTATGGGCTGACTATGTTTCCCAATGGCTTGGGTTAACACCATCTTATCTTTCTGAAATTCTATCATGTAGTCAATGGTATAACTTAACACTGAATTACTCTCTTACTTCATGTCTTTTATTTCTACCACTCTAAATGGTAAATGAATGTTTTAAAGATAGGGATTATACATCATATTTCTTTTTCATACTCTGTATAGCCCAGGATATTAATAGCTACATACAGATACCAGAAATGAGGAAGAGAAAAAAAATGAAAAACTGGGTAGAAATAACTGGAGGCAGGATGAAGTTAGGGCAAAAATTGGATCCCATACTTTCTAAGATCTGAGTGCCATTTTGATATATTCCATATCTCAACTGCCTGTCACCAGTGAAGACATTTCATGGGGTGTCATGCTCTCTTTGGTAGACTCCAGATTCCTTATCTGTTTTGGCTCAATAGCAAGCAATAGGATATTTACTTATTTTCCTGATCTATGGATATTTCCATCATATAATACAGCGAAAAATTTCTAAGGATTGAAAAACATAATACCTTTTCTCAATTTCTAAAGTCATTCATTGATATTGAAGTTTGAGGTTAAAAAAATTATAAAAATTTAAAATAAAAAAAAAGATGTGAAACATTTATCTCAAAATATCATTTCCATAAACCTGACAAAAGGCAAACTATATATTTCAGCCACATTATACACAGGGTATATCTTTAAAATCTCATAAAGCTTATCAGTCCTTCAACTTACCCAAACAAATTGGGATTGGATAATTCCATCTTCTTACAGGTCCAGGCATACATGTAATGTGAGAATGACCCTACATAAAAAAGACACAGTTCAGTACACATTTTAAAAAGACTAAACATAGCATAGTGAATGGTCATTATAAAAATAAGCTTAAATATATATTATCATTTTTTATATTTTTAAAATTTTTACTGGAATTTTCAGCATGACTTAAACTAAGAAAGGTAATTATATATGCTTGTGATAAAATGTAAAAAGTGACATGGTTCTGGTAGAAAAATTAAGATTCCTTATCACATCAGAATTGTGGTTTTTAAACTTAACATTTTTCTATTGAAACATGTTCTACTGGGATACTGCAATGATCATGAGAGTGAAATGACCACATATATAACAGTTTATAATAAATTGCTATAATATTCAAGGTGAAATAGGGTAAACAATACTTCATAAAAATATTAAAATGAGTCAGTTAAGATATATTAAATTGTAAACTGAAATACAAAGTCCAGAAATATCTGATTGTACTTCTGAGACTAATAATTTGTAATGCAACGTTAAATACTATAAATCATTAATTTTTAATTTTGCTTTCTCTAAGGAATCTATTTACTTAACATATGAAATAGTTTCTCCCTCATTTTTTTTTCTCAGTTACTTAATAGGTCATTTCTTTAGGGAGATTTTAATGCAACCATTAATTTGAGATCCTCTAAAATATATTTATATTTGATTTTCACTAATTTCAAAAATTTATTATCATGGAAGTTTCATTTAATGCTTTAAGTAGCAAAAACAAAGTAGCACTTTGTTTTTATTTTCAAATTCTAAAGATCCAGGAGTTGAGTTGTTACATCCTATGTGAATAGAGAGAAAAATGTGAAGTGAAGATTAACTTTGATTCAAAAATAATTTTTGGTTACTTGCGAACAGCATATTTAGTCCATTCTAGTAATTTCTCTCATGAATATGTTTTATGGACAAATTGAATAACTTTTGACTTAAGGCTACAGTATGCAGTTTGAATATTGTTTTAAAACTTTTGGATTATCAATCATTGCTCCATTAAAACATTCTGAAAAAACAATGCAAATCAAAACTATAATTTAAAAATAGCCTTACCTGTAGAGAATATCCTTGATCACACTGAAAGGATACCACATCACCAACCATATATCTGTCTCCAATTTTCATTCCACTGCTGGGAGTTTGTGGTTCAGGACAGGAGTCCAAACCAATTGCTGAGAATATTTAAAGATATTAGCATAAGTAACTTTCAAATAATGAATGCTTAAATTATGCATATTAAATTACCAAAATTTAATACTGGTATCATTAAAACTAGATTTTATATTGGGACATTAGGAATGTTCTGTGAATACTATTTAAGTGTGAACAAGATTTAACTGTAGTTGTTAAAAGCAATGTGCTTTGGAATTGTACCATAAAACTATTTCTTTGAATTTTCATGGCACCAACCGTTAAATAATGTTGTGATTACACTTAAACTCTTTTCTAACTCACAGTTCTAAATGTCTTCTACTATAAAACATAAATTAAAAATTCCTAAAAAGAAAGTCCCTTAAAAAAATAAAATAATAATTTATTGTGAGAGTAATATGAAATTATATTTGTAAAATATTCTTAATAAAATAACTAAAAAATTATTTGCTATTTTGTCCATATCACCTGGTTCCTTCTTCTTTCATACAAAAGGGGCTTTTTAATTTATGAGACATATTTTGAGGTACTTATTATATGTAAAATTTTTAAATGTATTTTTAAGTAAGATTTGTTCTCCAAATATATTATAATCAAAAAGGAGAAAAACATGTAGTTCATTGAGACCTGACAAGTTTAGGTGAAACTTGAAATCAGTTATTTCTGAAGGGGAGATAATTCTATAATTCAAAACACTTCCATTATTTTTACATTAACAATATATTTTTCAACATAGGAGAATAAAAGCATACTAAATATAAGTTGTTTTCCTAAAATGATGTACTTAAAGTCTGAAAAAATAGATTTTTTCACCAAAACATTTTTTTCAAACATGCAAATGTATTATTATTAAGAACTTTTTTTTATCTTCAATAAAAACCAAGGCTTATTATCCAATTCTTTCTAATTCATTTGAAGCTAACCTAATGCATATTTAAATTATGGGAGGAAGTAGTCACCACTCCAAAATCATTACATATGTTCATTTTATTAAAAACTGAATCCTAAAGAATTAAAATACTTCAGACATTCTTTTACTCCTTGATATTTCCCTCTGATGGATGCTCTCATAGCACCACTTTCTACATACATTCCTTTTGCTTAACATAAACTAATAATGAATAAATAACTGTGTAATTAGTTTTTCAATATTTATTTCCCCTCTGAGAACAGAAACTCCTTAAGGGCAGCTTAGAGCACAGCATCTTAGGGAAGCATTCAATAAACATCAGTCGACTGGATGAATGAATAGTATGAAAAAGAACGTGAATCCCTATTTTGATAACTCCTTAGTATATGTCTAGCTCTGCAAATGGAAGATACTTTCTTTATCCAATAGTACAATGGTCAGAGTAGCTAAAAATCATTCCAAATTAGGTCATATTTAAGGATAGAAAATGACATAAAAGCACTAACTTGATGGAATTATGATTAGATCAGAAAGGAAGACCGTGAAGAAGAGTAACCTGGTCATTTGGGAATGCAATTGAGACAGCCCTAGAGGAGGTTAGGGAAGTCTATGGATTGGAGTTCCAACACATGTGCTTCAATTAGCTAGGTCTCTAACCATACATCATGCTCCATATTTCTCGATTTTTTTGTAATCTTGAATTTATGGACCTAGGCAAGGTAAGTCACCATTAAATTGTGACTTACTTTTAACATTTTGAAGGGTTACTGTCTCACTTCCCCAGCTAGCTTTTGAGATCCAAGAAGTCAAAGAAACTGCCTTATTACTTGTTTTAATCCCATCTAATACCCACTCATTAGACTTACACATTTAATTTATCTGATTTCATAGAGCCCTTTTCAGGAATTAATGAGCATCCCAAAAAAGTGATTTATGATATAAACATTAATGTCTTACAAATTTCACCTTCCTTTGGTACAATCTTAGTGTTTTGGGAATCCTGAACAGTACATTTATTACTCTTTACGTAACTAAGGTCATTCTTGCAGTCATTCTTACTGAGAAGGCCAAATTTTATATGTATTCATTTTTCTTTTCTTTCTATCAAGTACTCCATTCAGGGTCATATACACAGAAAACTATTAATATTCACAAGTGGTGATTTCCTTTTCTGGGAGGAGGACAAATAAAACTAGGGTACAGTGATACTATAAAATATTGAGAGCCTCATTTTTAAGTGAGGTTTACACATAATATATACTGACATAGTAAAATATTTATAAAGTTTTAACTTTTAAAATGTGATATAAAACCCCTGGGGGTCCTGGGTGGCAGAATCAGTTGAGCATCAGACTCTTGGTTTTGGCTGAGGTCATGATCTCAGGGTTGTGAGATAGAGCCTGCATTTGGTTGGGTGTGGAGCCTGCTTAAGACTCCCCCTCTCCCTCTGCCTCTCCCTTCCATCTCTTTCTCTCTCCCACCCTCTACCTCTCTAAAAAATTTTTTTAAAATAAATAAATAAATAAATAAACTCGGAGTGATTAAATGATAATATTAAAGTAGCTAGATTTATTGTGGTGATTATTCATAATGTATATAAATGTTGAATCACTATGTTGCACATCTGAAATTAATATAATCTTTTATGTCAACTACACTTCAATTTAAAAACTTTTTAAAAAGTCTTCCTTAAGAATTATTTTCACTTCTTCATAAGTAACAAAATCAATAGGTTATTTGTAAGAATTAACAAAGAAAAAGAATTTTTGTAAAAATGTTGCAAAGGATTCTCTCCTGATTAACCAAAACAATCAAAATATTGAGTCATTTTCAGCTTTATTAGTGTCAATTTTGTTGTTGGCAATCAAAGATATGCTCTGGGTGAATTTTTTTAATGGGAATTGGATCAATTAATCTGCTGTTGTAGCCAAAAACAAACAGAAATGAGTCTAGGGACAAATCCATGTCAAAAATTGCATAGAGTTATGTCTGCTGTCAAATTACTGCAGGCAGTTACACTGAATGAAAATACTGAAACCTCAGTTCTTCACATTTCCAACATTTATTTATAACCATTTATTTATAACCAAAAACTGTTCTTTCCAATTCTGTTCACAAGGCAATCAATCTGCAATAGAAAATGTTCTTAATCATATCATTTATATCTGATCATTCTGATTATATATATATACATATACATATATTACTTTTCTGTATTCCATAATGATTTTAATGAGTCTTTGATGCTTTGAAAGAGGCAGAAAGGCAAAAGAAGAAAGCTTAATTACTGTTAAGATTCCCGGTAACATTGTTTTGTAAAAGGTAAACCTCCTTCACAAATTCAACATTACAATCTACGTATTCAGTGATGAGCAATAATAAGGAGGGCACGTGAAGTGATGAGCACTGGGTGTTATACACAACTCATGAATCATTGAACTCTATATCAAAAACTAGTGATGTACTATATGTTGACTAATTGAATTTAAATAAAAGAAACAACCTATCTATAAATTTATTGAAAATAAAGACCAAAATATTGCATCTGTATACATGAAAGAAAGGAACAGGAATTGAATCATGTGTCTTTGCACAGAGGTTGTATTCAATAATAGTGAAGATATTATTATTTTAAATATATTGCTGGTCTTCAATTTTAAATTTTTCTCTAAATAAGGGATTCAAGATAACCATTATTTCTTTTTTTAAGATTTATTTATTTATTTTAGAGAGAGAGAGAGAGCACAAGCAAGCTGAGGGAAGGGCAGAGGGAGAGAGAGAATCCTGAAGCGGACTTTGTGCTGAGCACAGAGCTGAAATGGGGCTCAATCTGTGGACACTGAGATCATAACCTGAGCCAAACCAAGAGCCAGCCACTTAACCAACTGCGCCACTTAGGTGCACCAGGATAATTATTATTTGTATCTTATTGTTACATATAAGGGTTTTTTTAAGATTTATTTATTATTTATTTTTAGAGAGAGAGAGAGTGAGCATGGGGAAGGGGCAGAGGGAGAGAGAGAGAGAATCCTCAAGCAGACTCCTTGCTGAGCATGGAGCCTGGCCCGGGATGCAATCCCAGAACCCCAAGATCATGACCTGAGAGGAAATCAAGAGCCAGCTGCTTAACAGACTGAGCCACCCAGGTGCCCCCATATGAGGGTTTTTTTTCAAATATTTATTTATTTGATAGAGAGAGAGAGAGAGCACAAGTGTGGGGGCAGAGGGGCAGACGGGGCGGGAGAAGCAGGCTCCCCACTGAGCAGAGAGATTGACATGGGGCTCCATCCCAGGACCCTGGGATCATGGCCTGAGCCTAAGGCAGACGCTTAACCGACTGGGCCACCCAGGCGCCCCTTGGGTTTCTAAAATATACTAGAATTACCATTTGGCATTCCACATTTATCATTATAAGATAACAGTTTGAAAAGAGAAACAGAGAAGCAGGTGATAATGAAAGGGTGAATTCAATATGAGCTGGTCTACTAGTTTGAGAGAAAACTCCAAAGGCAAGCACACAGACTTTTTGCTGGTATACTGTATCTTGGAATGAATTAATTAACCTAATAAACAAATATTTGTCAAATATCTATTATGTAACATGGAACTTGAATATTTGTAGGTTCTTTTTAGAAAGAACAGTTCTGACTTAATAGTCACTGATGGGCAACAGTGGTTTAGGAATATGTTGTGGTGCAGATTTAGCTCCCATTTACTTTGATCCTTAAATTTTTACTTACTTTACTTGTTCCTACCTCAATTAACATTTAATTTAGCATTACTCTGAATAATTAAATGAATATTCAGTAATAGAAACTACTTCCCAAATTTTAGTCTACAGTTTAATGCTAAGTTAAATGATAAAATGTTAAATAGAATCTGATATCATAAGCAATTATTGTGCACCTATTGTGTACTCTGTATCATGTTACCTGCCAGAAATGCAAAGATTGATTAGCGATATAAGCAACTATGCTCTAAAGAAACTCTTGATGAAGCAGGAGAAGGGACTGGTTTAAAAGATTACAGGCAGTGGAACAATCACAGTAAATGAAGGTCATCCTTTGTTAAAATAATTATTTCATAAAGAATAACCCTACTATAAAAGTATTTTGTTGCATGTATAGCCCTTAATTCTTGGCTCATTTAAATGATACGATTTTGACTGCAGTGATATTTGTTTGTTATAAATCAAGGAAATTGGACTTTTTTTCTGCCATATGTATTAAAATTTTCCCCCTAAAAAAGTCAGCTGTATTTACTATGTGGACAATTTTTTGCACCAGACAGAAGTTTATTCTGTTTAGATGAATGGCTGGTTTGGATTCTCATGGCCACTTTATGAATTCTGGGTTCGAGGACAGTTAAGAAGTCCTTTCTTGCTCTAAAATAATAAAGTTATTATTGTTTTCTTCTAAAAAAAAAAGAATAACCTTACTAAAAAAAGTAGCAGCAAACCAGAAAACGGACTCTTTTTTTTAAAGATTTTATTTGTTTATGAGAGAGAGAGAGCGCGCAAGCAGGAGAAAGAGCAGAGGGAGAGGGACAAGCAGACTCTGAGCTGAGTGCAGAGCCTGACTTGGGGCTGGATTTCATGACCCTGAGAAACCAAAAGTCTGACACTTAACTGACTGAGCCACCCAGACACCCCAGAAAGCAGACTCTTAACAACAGAGAACAAACTGAGAGTTACTGGAGGGGCAGTGGATGGGAGGATAGGTTAAATGGGTGATGGTATTAAGGAGGGCATTTGTTGTAATGAGCATTGGATGTCGTATTGTTAAGTGATGAATCACTAATTCTACACCTGGAACTAATATTACACTGAATGTTAACTAATTGGAATTTAAATACAAACTTGAAAAAGAAAAGACATTGGAAATGGATTATTAAAAAAAATAACCCTACTAAAAAATTATATATTTTACCAACTCATAATAATGAGGGGTGAGTGTGATGTCCTGGCAGACAAGGCGACATGAAATGAATGAAGTTTTAAGTGATTTTTCCTTCTTTTATGGAAAAGAAGGGGAGTGGTTTTCCCGAAAACACACTATAGTGTTTTGGGAAAGGCATCAAGAAATGAAACTGAAAGGGAGACAGGGTATACACTGTGAACCGTTTTATCTTCTTAACCAACGTAGGAAATTGTATTTTCTTTCTGTGGGTAATGAAGGAAAATTTCAGTTATTAAGAACACGACCTTGATCTGCATCTTGGCTCCACTAGTTTCTTGATCTTTTTGGTGAAGTCAGAAATGATTTCTGTGCCTCAGTTCCCTCACCTATTAAATGGGATGCAAAGATACTGACTTCATAGGAATATTGCAATGCTTAACGAAAACAAGATATACATAATGCTTAGAATAGAGGCAGGGACATAGTAACTAACATTATTTAGTGGTTTTAAACATTGAAGTGAGGTTGTCATTTAGCATTCTAGATAAAGGACATTTTTTCTGTTGTCATGAGAGTATGTTTCTGTATCTTTAAGATCACTAGGTTTTACATACAGACTCTAGGAATATAAAGAAAATATGTAAAAAGTTAAATAAAGTGCCAAGAACTTAAGTACCTTTAAGTTTGTGGTTAACCCAAAATGAAAAGCTTCTATAGAAGCTAAAATGTTATTGGTTTAACTGGGAGAAAAACCAAGAGACCAGGAGCGATGATATTAGATCAAGATACAGCTAGAGAAAGTTTAGGAATACAAAACTACAATGTTTCCAGAATTCAGAAACTTAGGCTGAAACTATTTCTAAGTCAACACCACAAAGAGGTAAAAAGTCAATGAGATGATCATAAAATAAATTTTCATTAAAACTAATGGCCTTATAGGATTAAGGGGTGAGATGTGTTTGCAAAATCAATTATACTTATTTGTATTTAATATATTCTGTTAATAGCAATTCAAATTAGAAATGACAAATATTAATAATTTAATTTGAGCAGGAGATGTTTCTACAATTAACATTTTATGAGATGATGTGCATAAACTAGTTAGAACAAGAAAATTAGTTTAAGTAAAAACATAATTAATCTTAAAATCACTATTTTTGTCAAATAATCAATTATTTAATTAGCCCAAGGGAAGAAACCATTTTTAGTGATTATAAAAATAAACTCATTAAGACTTAACGCATTATCTCTTAAGCATATTGCTCAAGGATGGAAAGCAGTAAAATAACTATGGTGTTGAATTGAATCTTTTGTTATTTATAAGCTAGAGTTAAATGAATACATGTCTACACATTTACTATTTTATGATTACTATTATGCTTCAGGGTATTCAGACCAGCCCTTCAACTATTAAGTAGAATGGAAAGATATTTTTGGACCCCCTGTGTTTTCCCAGGATTTACAGCAAAATTATTAGTGGCATATATCATGAGTGTTCTCAAGTTGAGGATGATAGAAAAATATATTCATTATGATAACATGGACCTTTGCATTCCTCTGAGTGCTATGTCCTAAGATTTTTGAGTGCACTTAAATTTGCAAAGACCATTACTGCATGTAGTTTGCCCTTTTAAAACATGTACATTGTATAAGTTCAAAACCAAAAGCTGCTCATTGATTTATAGATGCTGCACTGTCCCTCTAGAATTTTCCATTAGTGAAATACAAATGTGTATGGCAAGGAAATTATATATGCATATTACAACAAATTGTCATTCCAAAACTGTTAATGATGAAGCTCTAACAAAACCCAAGTGTCAGAGCAACTAGAAATTATAAGTTCTCTTCATGGAAGCTTACTAACAATTGACAGATTCAATGGCATTCCATGCACTAGGGACATTTTTCCTAGCAAAAAGTATATTTATGCAAGACATACAGTTACAACTAGGATCACATTTGTCAAAAACAAACAAACAACAAAAAATACAAATTATCAATTTAAAAATTAATTCCCACTTCCCCGTGCTCTTGGGGATCAGAAGACAGATAAATTCGATACTTTATATGTTAGAAAAAAATATATTAACTTAGAGCAGATATATCTATTTCATGACAACCAAACCAGCACACATTCCCAACACAAAAAAAATGATGTAGCTTTATGTCAGCTTATGATAACTCATGTAAGAAAATAGTAAAATACTAAGCAGAATCTCAACTAATGTTTTAGCTTATCTTTATTGAGAGAGAAAAATGTATCCTTTAAACTCTGGAATTCTTTTTTTTTTTTTTTTTTTAATGAGAGACAGAGAGCACGAGAGGGAGGAGGGTCAGAGGGAGAAGCAGACTCCCCGCCGAGCAGGGAGCCCGATGCGGGACTCGATCCCGGGACTCCAGGATCATGACCTGAGCCGAAGGCAGTCGCCCAACCAACTGAGCCACCCAGGTGCCCTAAACTCTGGAATTCTAATATATTTGCGTTAGTTTTCCTTGTGTCTTCCAAGGTTGCTAGGGAAACTTGTCTTCTATTCTGCCTACCTTTTTTCTCTTCAACATTCAATCCCTTTTGTTATTAACAGAAAGAAAATTGAGGGTTTTTTTTCTTACTCTTTCCGTTAATATTGGCTACCTGTTTATATATCAGGTAATTTGTTAGGACCTGTTAGCATAAAATATATAATAAAAGACATCAAAATTTCAGAAAAAAGTAATTGGAATAATGGGCATTAAGGAGGGCACATGACATTATGAGCATTGGGTATTATATGCAACTGATGAATCATTGAACACTACATTTGAAACTAAAAAAAAAAGAAAAAAAAAGAAGGAAAAAATATTCTAAATTTATATTTACTACCTTGCTTTGTGTGTGTGTAATTTAGAAAAATTGCCCTGATTCAATTTATTTATCGCCCAACTATAGCCTCCAATAGAGCATAATTTGAGCAGCATGACTATAAATATTAAAAATATACACACACATAATAAATGTGGTATCCATTTGCTATCTTTTCTTACTTTGCAAGTAGCACCATATGCACCTTCTATACCAGTTACACTCCTGAAAGTGTATACTTACACTGGCATTACACTAGTTAAATTAGGAAATATTTTTGATTCCTAGATCCCACTGTAAGGCGTGAGGTCTAATTATTACAGATAAATAAAAGTGGTTCTGTTGATCCTGGTTTATTTAATTCAATAACTAAGATCTAAAAATAAAAGAAGAAGTCTAAGGAATTAAAAGCCCAGCTCCCCAATGGAATAAAGCAAGGTTGTGATTATGAAAAGTGGTATGATTTAAAGTAAAAACCAAAACAAAAGATCAGAAACCTAAGAACCATCCTCTATTCCTCCCTCTCCCTCATCTCCAACATCTAACTGGCCACAAATCTTAGACAACCATAATAACCTCCTTCAGAGTTTCTCATGTGAACTATTGCAATCCCTTTCTTTAGGCCTATTCTCTTCCTGCAATGCATTTTCCATTTTCCAAAATAAAAGAGCCCTTCAAAAATTCCAAACTAAGCATGTTACTTCCCAAATTGAAACCCTGGAGTGTGTCTCCAAGAAAACATCTGTCATCTCCTTAATCTAATCTTTCAGCACTTAAAATACCATTTGACAATTTTAGCCACATTGGGTTCATCTCATCAGCAATAGAGGATGATATTTATTGAGAGCTTAATATGGACCTGGTGTTATGATAAACACTTTTATGTAGATGATCTCATTTAATTCTGAAGAAATATTTCAGGTTAGGTGTTATTATCCCATATTACAGATAAGGAAACTGGGTTTTGGGGAACTTTAGGAATTGCCTCTTGTCACATGGCTATCAAATGGCATTGTCAAGACAGAAACTGAAGTCTGATTCCAGAATAAATGCTCTTATATCCACCTACATTTCAAGAGGGCCCTTCAAAGTACCAAACTAATTCCATATCTACACTTTAATTCTTACTTGCCAATAGGACTTCTGTTCATCCTTTGGTGAAGTCTTCTTTGACTCCACGGTCAGTAATCCCTAACAGATTTGATCCCTACCTTCTTTGTGTCATCACCTAAGTTATACAAGATGGCCTCATACTTTGGTCATTGCGAGAGTAATCTTGGGAGACTGGGGAAAGTGCAAATGCTTGACTGAGTCTCAGAAACACTGACTTGATCTTCTGGGGTAGGGTCTTATCTAGATTTTCAACAAGACTTCAATGACTATAAAGCACATGTATCTGACAAGTACCAACTTAGATAACAATACAGTGTTTACATTTTAATTTTGCAATTACTTGTTTGCATGTCCTTACAATTAGTCTGCAGGTTTTTAGGGCTAGATATTATGTAAATTTGTAGCACTTCCACCTAGAAATTATATCTAGTAATCAGTAAGTATTCGACAAACCTATGATGCACACACAAATGGTTTTGTTCTTATATTTGGAAAGCAATATCGAGATGGAAAATTATGGGAAGAAACTCTAAGGAGGACTATAATATAGTGGTCAGGATTATTTGCTCCATTATCAAATTCTCTGAAGTTTTTATCCCACCTCTACTATTAACTAACTTTAAAAATATGGAGCACTGAGATTATTATCTAAACTTCAGTTTTGTCATCTATAAAATAGGATTAAAAATAATATCTGTCTCAAGGTAATTGAGAAAATTAAATAAAAAGATATCTATAAAATAATTATACTGTGTTTGGCATATATATACTGAACACTTGAAAAAATGTTAACTTTTGGGGCACCTGGGTGGCTTAGTCGGTTAAGCACCTGCCTTGGTTCAGGTCCTGATCTCAGGGTCCTGGGATGGAGTCGCAAGTGGGGCTCCCTGCTCAGCAGGGAGTCTGCTTCTCCCTCTCCCTCTGCCCCTCCACCCACTTGTGCTCTTCTCTTTCTCTCCCAAATAAATGAAATCTTTAAAAAATGTTAACTTTTTGATGAGATAATGATGATAATATAATGATTACAATAATCATGATGGAGGTATTGTTAAGTGGCTATCAAAGAACCTAAGTAGTCATTCAAAAGCTTACGGCTTATAATGCTCTGATGCACATGGATGCTTATACTGTAGATATTCCACACTTTGAAAGCTATCATGGATAGACAAGCAAGGGCGAGCCTCAACTATTAGGATTTACCAAATTATGAAATAGTTGTCTTTGTTTCAAATATTTTAAAAGGCAAAACATATGCAAAAGTTTAGCCCAGCTACATAGAAATTTTCTTTAAAAATACAGATTAACACCTGAGAAGAAAACAAAGTGGTACAAAAACAAATTGTTTTTTAATTTTAAAAATATGGGTTTTTTTAAAGCCAGTCCTCCTCCTCTAATAAGGAACTAACAAAAGAACCTATTAGAAACAGACATAGTTGGTGCAACTAGCTTGTTGGCCAGCAGAGCTCTGGGTACCTGGGTGATAACAGCCAACTCATAATGTACAATTATACAAAGTAGTATAATTACACAAATATACAGTTATCTTCTTTGGATAAATGTAGTTACTTTTTTTTCAATTTTCTAGCAAATAATCGCTGGGGATGTAAAAACAAAAATACAACATTGTGTTGGACAATGTCAGAAATAAATGATATACAACAGACTGCCCTCAAGTAGCTAAATATTCATTGAAAAATAATTCAAGAACGCTAAGTAAAATCAATTACCTAAACATTCATAACTGCAAAATACCATAGTACCTTATAAGTCAGAGCATGCCACTTCTCTGCTCAAAACTTTCTAATGAGTCCCATTTCAATTAGAGTGAAAAACTGCATCCTTACAATAGCCTACAAGACTGCGTCTCCCCTTCTCTCTCTCACCTCATTTCTTCCTGCTCTCGCTTCTTTGCTGTTCTTCATATGTATGTTTTAGGGTGCTTGCTCTGGCTATCCCCTAAAACACCCTTTCTTCACATATCAGCAAGGTTTATTCCTGCACCACCTTCCATCCTGTGCTCAAATGTCACCTTCTCTTAAAGATCTACCCTGACCATCAAAACATCCTCTCTGCAGCCCTAGCATTCTGGATCCCTCAACCCTTCATCTATCTTCTTTTTTTAAGATTTTATTTATTTTTTTTTAGAGAGAGAGAGAGTGGGGGGAGGGGAAGAGCAGAGGGAGAGAATCTCAAGCAGACTCCCCACTGAGTGCAGAGCCCATTCCAGGGCATGATCCCACAACCTTGAGATCACAACCTCAGCCGAAACCAAGACTCGTTGGCTCAACCAACTGAGCCTCCCAGGTGCCCCCATCTATCTTCTTCTATGAATTTTCACTTTCTGAAGTGCTCTGTAGCTTAATAATTTATTACATTTTTGTCTTTTTTGTCCTCACCTGCTAGATTATAAGCTCCAAGAAGACAAGAGGATATTGTCTCTTTCATTCACAAATGCAAACTATGCCTGACACACAAGTGTTCAGTAAATATTTGTTGCATTAATAAATATATAAGCATTGAGGGAGTGAAAGGGAATGATACCAGAATCCAGAAAAAGAAGAAAAACACTTCTAGAATGAGATGATTGGATCAGTTAAGATTTAGGGTGATATATAAATTAAGAAATAGAGGGTATTATGCTAAGCGAAATAAGTCAATCAGAGAAAGACATGTATCATATGACCTCACTGATATGAGGAATTCTTAATCTCAGGAAACAAACTGAGGGTTGCTGGAGTGGTGGGGGGTGGGAGGGATGGGTGCCTGGGTGATGGACATTGGAGAGGGTATGTGTTATGGTGAGCGCTGTGAATTGTGTAAGACTGTTGAATCACAGATCTGTACCTCTGAAACTAATAATACATTATATGTTAAAAAAAAAAGAAGATAGTAGGAAGGGAAAAATTAAGGGGGGGAAATTGGAGGGGGAGATGAACCATGAGAGACTATGGACTCTGAGAAACAAACTGAGGGTTCTAGAGGAGAGGGGGTGGGGGGATGTGTTAGCCTGGTGATGGGTATTAAAGAGGGCATGTATTGAATGGAGCATTGGGTGTTATACACAAACAATGAATCATGGAACACTACATCAAAAACTAGTGATGTAATAGGAAATGCATGATATATCTAGGAAACAATTACTTCATTTGATTAAGTGGGAAATATTACAAAATACATGTGGTAAAAAAAAATGACATAAGAAATTACTGTTGGAGCAGGAGGTTAAAGAATGTTACCTTTCTTTAACAGGTAATAGGAAAACAATGACATGAAATGATCAAAATGGGCCTCTAGAAATAATGAGACCAAGGCATGGGAAGGATAGAATGGGCTCAAGGAACATCAGATTTGTCTGACATTAATTATAATCATAATCATCATGGTCAGGTATTCCTAAGTTAAAATGTCATGATCTCCAGTTCAAGGAGGAAAAGAGCGCTGTGGATAAAAATCAACCTATTTGTCAGCATTTACCTTTCAAATAAATAAAAAGCAAGGTGTATCTGTCTAGTAATTGTTCCATTGGATAATCTAGAATTTGTTTCCTTAAAGCCTCATAAGTGGGTAGAAAAATCAGACAGAGAATATACTTACTTACTGGAAGGAATCTCAACCAAATTTCCATTTCCCAAGACAGAGGAACACCTGCCATGTTTCCTGAAACCTTAACTAATTAAAATCATCCTTTAGGAATATAGGAAGAGTCTACTTCCTTGGTTAAAAACAAAACAAACAAACATGAAGTCTGTCCTTTTTATAGCAAACCTTAATGTCTTCTGTATCTGTTGCTGGTATTCGTAGTGTGATTATGAGACCGTTATTCCCCATTGTGATTTCCTCCTTATGTTACCCTGTGGGCAGAACTTGTAGCTCAGAGGCTGCCAGAAATGAAATACCAAAGATGTGCAGTGAAATAGGTGTTTTCTCAATGGAGAAAAGTTAATATAACTACCTTGTTTATAACAGACAGACAGACAGACACACGCAATATTTTCCTAGTACCCAACTGCTTAAGCATTTTGCTTTTTCTAAGTATCAAAACTTAGATTTAAATTTTTTCATGTCATGTTTACATTCATTTAAAAAATAGTTTCCTCTTCAAGAGGCCATTGTGTTCTTACACCTCAACCACTCATTTGGGGGCTTCTGAAAACATAAAGTTCTTTAAAATTTTTATGTCTAGTTAACATAACCTACCTCCACAAGTGATCAGATCATTGAATTACTACAAAATAAATGTTTCTTCACTATGGGAAGATTTAAAAACTTGACAGAAATTAAGGCACCCTTTCCACAAACAAGAGACTATTTGCAAAAAGAAAAAAAAAAAGCCACTGTGCTTGGATATATTCTCCAGCATTTCTGGAAGGGATATATTCCAGGGTGCACTGAGTGATCAGACAGCCTTTGAGATTACCCTGCTGGACACTGCACCAAAACCACAGCTGCTCTGGGCAGCATTTGATCCACCAAATGTGGTAACTGCTTTTCAATCTGTTAGTAATAGGCAGCCAAAAATACTGCCATAGCTTGTTTTATAAATTTGTCCTCGAAGACTAGAGCATAAGCTATTAGTCATTTTAATTCTGTAAAGCTGGACTTAAATTTCCTTGTTCGACCTCCCCACCCCCATTCTCTTGCACTTAACTCAGTGTTTTGCAAATGTCCTTATTGATCAGACAATAGATTTGAAAACATGGAGAAAATTCCAAAATCTTTTTAATTAATTAAAAGAACATTGGTCATTCTCGGGCACTGATTTCATGACTGTCCACTAATTTCATCTTTTTCTCTTTTCTCTCCTCTCTATCTGTCCCCCTGTCCTAATTGTCCTGCTTTTCCCATACTCTGTAAACATTTTCTCATCTATTTCTCTACACTTCTTCATCTTTCTATTTATACTTTCTGTTTAACTTCAGATTCACCGACTTGTTTAAAAGCAACATGTGAAACTGAAGCATTTTTATGTGACAACATTACCAAGGGTAACTATCAAGTGAGGCATTTTCTATATGGAGAATAGTTTAACTGCTTCTATTAAGTTGTAATTTGATAAAAATTAATGTCTTAATATAACTTTACATGCTTTTTGTAGTACTGGTATTTTTTTTTATTATATTTATTTTAATCCAGGAAATTTTAAAATTTTGTTCCAGTTAAAAGGGAACATCAAGCAAATGGTTTGATGTGTTAGTTAAGGGCCCTCAACACAATGCTTACAAATTTTGGTGGTCATTTTATCATTTTCTAATAGGATTCCACTTTGTGATTTTTGAAAAGTACAGTTAATAATGTCCTCAGATTGCCTACATATAGTGCCAAGCTTTTTTATTTGTTTTTCTCATGGGTGGAGAATCAAGATATCTACTAATTCTTAAGTATCTGGGGATCAGTTTGAAGTCAAAGTGTCATTTTGTGAATATTTACTTCAGATTATGTGAACTCAAAGCTAACAAACTAAATGCCATTGCCTGTGAATAGTCATATTTTTTTTAAAGCAACAGCACATATAATATATACATGATACATCATTTGCTCTTATGCTCATTAATTACCAATGGTGAATTCTTTGCCACATTCTTGAATTCAATCCAGATAACTAACTTAGAACATCCTAGCATTCTTTGATTGTTCATTTGATAGAAATAACTCATAACATAGATAAATAATCACAAATAATAGGGCAAAAACACATTCCATGTAATAAAGTTTACACTTGATTAGGACAGAGTTTATCTCATTTACCTTCTAATCCTTCTACAGTTCTCATCAGACTATCTTTGACATAGTTAGGTACTAAACTCTACTTTTTAAATTAGAGATCATGACTTAAGATGCTTAGATTATATTTCTAGCATGTCTTTTCTGTCAAAGATGTTGGTTTTCAAGATTTGTGAGATTTAAGTACACTAGTCATTGTTTTCCTTTAAGAAGATCAAACTCTCAATTATTTGTTCTAAGAAGCAAGTTGCTATGTATTATTAGCACCTATTATTTATTGATTAGGATATGACTCAATTTCCTTCATGTATTGAACATAATTAAGAGTTTCTAACCAAGAGGCGCCTGGGTGGCTCAGTTGTTTAAACGGCTGCCTTCAGCTCAGGTCATGATCTCAGGGTCCTGGGATCGAGTCCCAAGATGGGGTCCTAGTTCAGCAGGAAGTCTGCTTCCCCCTCTCCTGCTGCCTCTCCCCCCTGCTTGTGTTTGCTCTCTTTCCCTCTCAAATAAATAAAATCTTAAAAAAAAGAGTTTCTAACCAAAAGAATTATCTGAAAAATTATAAATAACTGGGTAAGCAATTCCATTAAATTTTAATTATCTTATATATCTTATATAAATAAAGGACCTTTTTGGCATCCAACAAAACATTTTATAAATGCCAAAGTTGTATATGAGGAACTTAAAAAAAAAACTCCCTCAATTTCTTTGTATGATAATTTAATAATCTATATTATGAATACCTATCAAAACATATGCTGCTTTTTAACTGTATTGTCTATACTGAAGTCAAATTTCTGATAATGACATCCTACACCTTTCAGAAGTAGCCCTGCCTATAGAAGCAGCCTTAGTTCCTAGTGCTGCCTCAGACCTTATATCCTAGTCCTACTGAACTGGCTGTATTTCTCCTGAATGTGCTATATGTCATAGCTCTGTCTGAACGGGAAGTTTTCATGCTAAAAAAATCCAATCCTTCTTGTCTAACTGTAAAAGTGTCATGTCTTACTTGAAGTACTTCCTGAACTTCCTAAATGGAGCCCATTACTTTCCACTTTTGAGCACTCTACCATAAATATCTCTATTCTTATATTTATAGCACCATGTTATTGCTTTACCTTTCTGTCTCTTCTGCTAGACTGTATCTTCCCAAAGTAAGATACGGTGACATAGTTATCTTTGCATTTTCCATGTTGAGCATACTGTCTGATATATCATAGCTGCTCCGTATATTTATGGTTGAATGAAGAATGAATGGATCCTCTTTTACTGATTTGTCATCTATTTACATTACAATGACAGATTTATTGTATCTGAGGTTAGCAATAGCTGGAAACTGAACTTCAAAATAAACCAAAAAAATCTGTCCAAAATCAATTAACCAGTTTATTTAGCACATGCCTATCATTATAGCCCTTGTTCCTTCCCACAGGGAGTTTCTATTTTATCAGAGTTTCCAGTGTAAGTTATGATGTTGCAGTGATGGATTGAGTGGCCTGGAAAAATGATTTTGAGGAAATAATACCTAGTGGTAATACCGTCAGGCAGCAGAAGCCAACATAAGTATAAAATGTGCACAGATTAAAGTACTAAATGGCTTAATGAACACCAGCATCAGTATAAGTTTACTGATGTTAATAATATGTGCCAATATTACATATTTATCTCTACTTTCGGTGTTGTATCACAGCCAAGAAATGTATTGTGAATGCCTAATAAGATTCAAGGGCTGTGCTTAGTGCAAGAGACAAAAGGATATCCTAAATGGACATGGTCCTGTGCTAATGGCAGATCCTGTCTTCCTGGAGCTTACATTGTAGGGAGACAGTACATAAACCCAAAATTACCAAAATAATCTCCCATTATACTTGTGATAATTTTATGTAGCAAAAAACAAAAACAAAAACAAAAACAAAAACAAAATCATGTATGTCCCATATATGTATTTAACTAAGGTGCATAAGACATTTTTGTCTCTAAAAATTTTGTAGAGTTGGGCAATTAGTATATATTTTCTATGCAACCAGAAAAGCCACTTAGTCCAATTACAGGATTAAAATATCTACAGAATCCAGTTCTTTTTACAATTAGACAATACTTATAATGAAAGAAGAGACATTACACCTGATACCATAGGAATAAAAAGGATCTTAAGAGACTACTATAAACAATTACACACCAACAAATTGGATAGAAGAAATGAAAAATTCCTATAAATATACAATCTACCCAGTGAATCATGAAGAAATAGAAAATCTCAATAGACCAATAATGAGTATGTAGATTAAATAAGTAACCAAAACCCTCCCAGCAAAGTAAAGCTCAGGAACAGATAACTGCATGGGTAAATTTTACCAACATTTAAAGAATTAACATTGATCCCTCTTAAACTTCTTCAAAATATTGAAGAAGAAACAGTTCCAAATTCATTTTTTGAAACCAGAATTTCCCTGATGGCCATAGCCAAAGATATTACAAGAAAACTATAGGACAACATACCTGATGAAATAGATGCAAAAATCCATTGCAAAATACTAGCAAACCAAATTAAACAGCACATCAAAAGGATTATACACTCTGATCAAATGGAATTTATCCCTGGGATGCAAGGATGGTTCAACATACACAAATAAATGTGATATACTACAATAACAGATTAAAGGATAAAAATCATATGATTATCTTAATAGATGCAGAAAAATCATTTGACAAAGTGCAATATCCTTTTATGATGAAAACTCCCAACAAATTAGATGTAATGGAATGTACCTTGAAACAATACAGGCCATACATGAAAAACCCACAGCTATCATCATACTCAATGGTCAAAACAAAACAAAACAAACAAACAAACAAACAAAAACCTCAAAGCTTTTCATTTGAGATCAGGAGCAAGGATGCCCAACTCTCACCACTTCTATTCACATAGTACTGGAATCCTAGTCAGAGAAATTGGGCAAGAAAAAAGAATCCAAATTAAGGAAGAAGTGGACATATCTCTGTTTGCAGGTGACAGGATCTTCTATGTTGAAACCCTAACTCCACAGGACATTAAATTCTGTAAGGTTGCTACACAAAATATCAGAAATCACTTGTAATTCAATATACTAACACCAAAGTAACTGAAAAGGAAATTTAGAAAACAATCCTATTTACAGTAGCATCAAAAATAGTAAAATACTAGGGAATAAAGTTAACCTAGGAAATGAAGACTTGTATATGGAAAATGACAAAACACTGATGGAAAAAATTGAAAAAGATGCAAATAAATGGAAAGATATGCCGTGTTCATGGATTGGAAGACATAATATTGTTAAAATGTCCATAATACCCAAAGTTATCAACAGATTCAATGCAATCACTACCAAACCCCCATGGCATTTTTACTGAATTAGATAAATAAATAATCCTAAAATTTATATGGAACCACAAAAGACCCAAGTAGAAAAAGCAATCTTGAGAATGAGGATCAAAACTGGAGACATCACACTTCCTAATATCAAAATACATAAAATTACAATAATTAAAACAGTATGGTATTGGCATAAAGATAGACATATAGATGAATGAAACAGAATAGAGAATACAGAGAATCCAGTTGATAAACCCACATCAACTTATCTTTATCAAGGATGCCAAAATACACAATGGAGAGAGAATAATCTCTTAAACAAATGATGTTGAGAAAACTGGATGTCCAAAGCAAAAGAATAAAATCAGACCCTTATCTTACATCATATATAAAAATTAACTCAAAATGGATTGAAGACTTAAAGATAAGATCTGAAAATGTAAAATTCCTAGAAGAAAACATAGGGGAAAGTGTCATGATGCTGGTCTTGATAATGTTTTCCTGGGCATGACAACAAAGCAGAGGGAACAAAAATAGACAAGTGGGGCAACATCAAAATAAAAGGCTTCTGCACAGCAAAGGAAACAATCAACAGAGCAAAAAGCAACCTAAAGAATGGAGAAAATGTTTGCAAGCCATATATCTAATATCGGATTAATATGTAAAATATATAAGGAACTCCTACAACTTAATAACGAAAATAAATAATCCGATTTTTTAAATAGGCAAAGGACTTAAATAGACATTTCTCCACAGATGACATACAAATCACCAACAGGGGTGTGAAAAGATGCTCAACATCTCTAGTCATCAGGAAAATGCAAGGAAATCAAAACCACAATGAGATAATCACGTCACACCTATTAGGATGGCTATTGTTAAAAAAAGAAAAAGGAGTGATGTCCACCAGATGGCTGAATAAGATGCCCCTTATTATATCCTCCCTTTAGCAACAACAATATGGCAGTCATCCATGGACAACATGCCTTTGTGGGAGATGTGATAGCCAGGTAGGAGATGGTGAAATCCCAGTGAATGAATCTCATTCAAGAATGAGAAGAGCCATTTGGAAAAGACAGACCAGCCCCTAGGTGGCTGAGTGAGAAACAACTGCATAGCCCTGAGAACTTGGCAACAACCCCTTGGCCTTTGGTTCTGTCATCAAAAAATACACCGAGGGATCCAAGAGGAGTCTCACCTACCCGTGTATCAGGTAATAGGCACATAGACTTTGGTGCTGGCTGTGGATTCTGAAAGTACCCTTTGAACTGGCTCTAGCACCTCTGAGCCACAGTTTAGGAGCTTCTGGAGAACACTGATTTACACAATCACCCATGAATGAGAGACCCTTTATGGAGGCCCAGGAGTCTGGTAGAAGTCCAACACACCATTGGAACAACAACAAAAAAATCAAAATTGGACACACTGCTGAGGATAAGAGGAAAAGTTTGACTTTATCTGCATCACCCATCCCCCAAGATAACAGCGGGTGAGCATGTGCAGAAAGCTGGCCCAAATTTGTGGACCCAGAAGGGACAACAGACTTGAGCATTTAGCTGAGAAGTCGTTCGTACAGGGCCTGGCTCTAGAAGATTGAGAGAAGGAATACAAGCCTAAGAGCTCTGTCATAAGAGGGAGCAAGAAGTGCGGAACATGCATATTCTTAGAAGGTCTGAGAAAGTCTCAAAATCCCCAGCAGGACTAAAGGAAGATATTTCTCTCCTGAAGTCAACCAGTAAAGACTGGAGAAGGTGACTACTATTTTAAACACAAAGACAGTAACACAATATTTCAAGAAACATGAAAAATCCAGAAAACATGACACCACCAAAAGAACACAATAATTTTCCAGTAATGGACCCCAAAGACATGGAGCTCTGCAATTTACCTCAAAGAGAATTCAAAATACCTGTTTTAAGGAAGCTCAATAAACTACAAAGAAACTCACAAAAAATAATTCTTCAAAATCAAGAAAACAACACATGATAGAAATGAAAAGTTTAACAAAGAGATCTGAAGGATCTCAGAACAGAATCTCAGAAGGAGAAGAGGAAAGCAGAAAGTTTATTACAGTGGGGCACCTGCGTGGCTCAGTGAGTTAAGTGGCTAACTCTTGATTTTGGCTCAGGTCATGATCTCAGGATCCTGGGATTGAGCCCCACATCAGGCTCCGTACTCATCAGGGAGTCTGCTTCAGGATTCTCTCTCTCTCCCTCTGCCCCTCTTCTCTCTCTTTCTCTTTCTCTCTCTCCCCCCCTCTCAAATAACTAAATAAATCATTTTTAAAAAGCTTATTACAGAAGTAATGACACAGAACTTCCAAAATCTGGGGAGAGATTTGGACATCCATGTTCATAAAAGTCATAGGCTCCCAAACAAACTCAACATAAAAAGATATTTTCCAAGATTAATTATAATAAAACTGTCAAAAATGAAAGACAAAGAGAGGGTCTTAAAAATAACAAGAGAAAAGAAGCTCATAATTTACAAGGGGACCTGTACAAGGCAATATCAGTGACTTTCTCAGGAGAAACCTTATAGACAAGGACAGAGAGTGATGTTACACTCAAAGTGCTGAAAGAATAAAACTCTCAAGCAAGAATACTTTATACAGTAAAGTAGTCCATTAGAAAATGTCAGACGAAGGAGAGATGGCCCCACACAAACAAAAGTTAATGGAGTTCATTACTACTAGACCTGACTTACAAGAAATGCAGAAAGCAATCTCTCAAGCTGAAATGTAAGGACGCTAATTAGTAACATGAAAACATACAAAAATATACAACACACTGGTGAAGGTAAGTACATATTTAAATTCAAAATACTTTAATTCTGTAATACGGTGGTGTATTAACTACTTAATTCTAGTATAAAAGTAAAGGACAAAAGTTTTAAAATTAACTACAGCATAATAATTTGTTAAGGAATACAAAAAAAATAAGGTAAATTGTGACATCAAAAACACAAAGTGGGAAGTAAAAGGACAGAGATTTATTATGTGAATGAAGTTAAGTTGTTAGTGTAAAATAGATAGTTATATCTAGAAGATAGTTCATGTAAGCCTCATAGTAACCACAAAGCAAAAGCTCACAGTAGATACTCAAAGGATAAGAAGAAGGGAATCAAGCACACCACTCTGGAAAATCACCTATTCATAAAAGAAAAGAGTGAGAAAGAAAGGAATATGGGAACTATAACAAAGCCAGAAAATAATTGATAAGATGGTATTAGTAAGTAAATAATTACTCTAAATGTAAATGGATGGTATTCTCCAAGCAAAAGACATAGAGTAGCTGAATGGATTTAAAAAATAAAACAAACAAAAAACAAAATAAAACAACTATATGCTGCCTACTAGAAACTCACTTCAGCTTCAAAGATACACATATGCTCAAAGTGAAGGGATAATAAAAGATATTCCATGCAAGTGGAAACCAAAACGGGCAGTGGTAGCTATACTTATATCTGACAATATAAACTTTAACTCAAAAGCTGTTGCTAGAGATAAAGAAAGCCATTGCATAATAATTAGATCATTTAATCAAGGGGATATAGTAATCATAAATATATATGCAAATAGGGGCACCTGGGTGGTTCAGTTAACATCTGACTCTTGATTTTGGCTCAGGTCATGATCTCAGTGTCCCCTGAGAGCCCCATGTTGGGCTCCACTCAGCACAGAGTGTGCTTGAGATTCTCTCTTCCTCCCTCCCTCTGCCCCACCCTCCACTCATGTGCTCTCTCTCTAAATAAATTATATATATCTATATATATGCAGCTAACACCTGAGCACTACCCAAATATATTAAGCATATACTAACAGATCTGAAGGGAAAAACAGACAACAATACAATAATAGTAGGGGACTTCAGTACTTCACTTTCAACAATATATAGATCATCTAGATAAAAAAGTATTAAGGAAATATTGGATTTTAACAATACTTCAGACCAAATGAACCTAACAGACATATACAGAACATTCATTGCAAAGCAACAAAATACATATTTTTTCTCAAGTACATGCAGAACATTCTCCAGGATAAATCATATATTATATCACTAAAGAAGTCTTAGCAAAGTTAAGGGTGAAATCATATCAAAAATCTTTTCCAATCACAATGGCATGAAACTAGAAATCAATAACAGAAGGAACACTGGAAAATTCACACATATGTGGACAAATATGTGGACATCAAATAGTATGCTCATAAACGGCCAATTATTGAAAGAATAAATCAAAAGGAAAATAAAAAAAAAATCTTGAAATAAGCAAACAAAAAGAGGAGAAACACAACATACCAAAACTTGTGGGATACACAAAAGCAGTTCTGAGAGGAAGTTTATAGCAATGAATGTCTACATTTGAAAAAAGGAAGATCTCAAATAAACGAGCTAACTTTATATCTCAAGGAACTAGAAAAAGAATACACTAAAGCCAAAAGTTAGCAGAATAAAGGAAGTAACAAAGATCAGAGCAGAAATAAATAAAATAGAAAACAGAAAAACAACAGAAAAGACCAAAGAAACAAAGAGCTGGTTTTTGAAAAGATACACAAAATTGACATAAGATTCGATAGATTAACTAAAAAAAAAGAGAGAGAAAGGGAGACAGAGAAGACTTACATAAACAAAACTGGAAATGAAAGAGGAGACATTACACTGATATCACAGAAATGAAAAAGATCATAAAAGACTGCTATGAACAATTATATACCAAAAAATTGGATAATCTATAAGAAATGGACACATTTCTAGAAACATATAACCTACCAACTAAAACATGAAGAAATAGAAAATCTGAACAGACTAATAACAAGTAAGAAATTAAATTAGTGATCAAAAGCCTTCCAATAAAGAAAAGCCCAGGACTAGATGGCTTCATAGGTGAATTTTGCCAAACATGTAAAAAGGAATTAATGCTAGTCCTTCTCAAACTCTTCTGAAAAACTGAAGAGGAGAGAACATTCTAAATCTCATTTTATGAAATCAGAATTACCCTGATACCGAAGCCCGATAAGGACACTACAAGAAAAAAATGACAGGCCAAAATCCATGATGAATACAGATGTGCATTTTTTTTTAAAGATTTTATTTATTTATCTGACAGAGAGAGAGACAGCGAGAGCAGGAACACAAGCAGGGAGAGTGGGAGAGGGAGAAGCAGGCTTCCCGCCGAGCAGGGAGCCCGATGTGGGACTCAATCCCAGGACCCTGGGATCATGACCTGAGCCGAAGGCAGACGCTTAATGACTGAGCCACCCAGGTGCCCCCAGATGTGCATTTTTTTAACAAAATCGTAGCAAACCAAACTCAACAACATATCAAAAGGATTATACACCATCATCAAGTGGGATTTATGCCTGGGATGCAAAGATAGTTCAACACACGCAAATAAAAAAACTGTGAGGCATCACATTAGTACAGTGAAAGATAAAAAATCATGTGATAATCTCAATAGACACAGAAAAAGCATCTGACAAAACACCCCTTCATGATAAAAACTCTCAACAAAATGGGTATAGAAGGAATGAACTTCAACTTAATGAAGGCCATATATGAAAAGCCCACAGCTAACATCATACTCAATGGTGAAAGATTGAAGACTTTTCCTCTAAGATAGGGAAGAAGACTAAAGGTGCCCAGTCTCATGACTTTCATTCAACAGAGTACTGAAAGTTCTAGCCAGAGTAATTATGCAAGAAAAAGAAATGAAGGACATCCAAACCAGAAAGGAAAGTAAAATTATCTCTATTGGAAAATGATGTGATCCTATGTATACAAAATCCTCGAGACTCCACCAAAAACTATTAGAGCTAATGAACAAATTCAATAAAGTTGCAGGATAAAAAAAATCAACATTCAGAAATTAGTTGTGTTATTATACACTAAAAACAGAATATCTCAAAAAGAAAGAAAATAATACCATTTACAACAACAATAAAATTTGGGAACAAATTTAACCACATTTAAGCCATCTATATATTCAACAGAATTCATGTCAAAATTCCAATGGCATGATTTCACAGAGACAGAAATTCATGGAACCACAAAAGACCCTGAATACCCAAAGCAATCCTGAGAAAGAAGTATAAAGCTAGAGGCATCATTCTTTCTGATTTCAAACTATTACAAAGCTATAGTAATCAAACAGTATGGTACTGACATAAAAATGGACACATACACCAATGTAACAGAATTGAGAGCCCAGAAATAAACCCTCACATATACAGCCAACTAACATTTGACAAAGATGCCAAGAATACTCAAGGGGAAAAGTATAGTCTTTTCCCCATAAATGGTGCTGGGGAAACTGTTTAATCATATGTAGAAGAATGAAATTGGACCCCTACCTTATACAACTCACAAAAATTATTCAGAATTGGAATAAAACCCCATATTGTAAAAGTCCTAAGGGAAAATAGAAAAAAAGCTCCTGGACATTGGTCTTGTCATTGATTTTTTTGGATATGACACCAAAAGTACAAGCAACAAATGCAAAATAAATAAGTGGAACTACATCAAATTAAAAAATAAATCTTCTGGTTTGCATTATATCATATACTTGCAAGTTGCTAAGAGACTAGATTTTAAGTATTCTCTCTCTCTCTCTCTCACACACACACACACAAAGAAAAAAAGAAGGTAATTATGTGAGCTATAGAGGTATTAACTATCCATATTGTGTAATCATTTTGCAATAAATACATATATCAAATCGACACATTGTATAAGTTCAAGAACAACACAATGTTATGTGTCAACTAAATTTCAATGAACTGAAAAAATAAAACTTTTGCATCATATTCATAGAAGAGTTCAGCTTGTAGTTTTCTACTGTATTATGGGAACCCGTGATAACCACAGAAGATAGAATAATTAAAACAGCATTGGGATTACCTGGTCCTTAAGGGTTAGCAATATTTCTATGTGAAGTCATTTGGACCTGGTATTTTGTGTGTGTGTGTGTGTTGGGGTACTTTTAAACAATTATTTTCTATATTACTCCTATGATTATTGCTCTATGTAGAATTTCTGTACAGGGATCAATTTTGATCAATTTCATAATGCATTTCTATTTATTTCTCCTTATATTTCTTGACTATCCCCTTTAAGAAGGTTGATGCTGTTATGTGGTTCATAAATACTCAAAACTGGAGTTTTTGTTAGGATATGTCTCCTTTTGATAACTATGAAATGTTCTTGTTTTAAAAAAAATACATGTTGGGGTGCCTGGGTTACTCAGTTGGTTAAACGACCAACTCTTGATTTTGGCTCAGGTCACATCTCAGTGGTTGTGAGATCGAGCCCCGTGTTGGGCTGCACCCTCAGCATGGAGTCAGCTTGAGATTCTCTCCTTCCCCTACTCCCTCCCCCGCCCTGCATGCATTCTCTCGCTCTCTCAAATAAATAAATATATCTTAAAAAAAAAAAAAAGTATGTGTTGGTGAAGATGTGGAAAAATTGGAACCCTTATACAATGTTGATAGAAATGTAAATTGGTGGAACCACTATGGAAAACAGTATGGAGGTTTCTCAAAGAAATTAAAAGTAGATCTATTATGTGATCTAGCAATCCGATCTGAGTATATTTACGAAACATTTGAAATAATCTCAAAGAGACATCTGTGCTCCTATTTTCATTGCAGCATCACTCACAATAGCCAAGATATGGAAACAATTGAAATGCCTATTAAAAGATAAATTAATAAAGAAAAGATGGTATATACATACAATGTAATATCATTGTCTTAAAAAAAGAGAAGGAAATCCTGCCAAAAGCAACAACATAGATGAACCCAGTACACATTATACTAAGTGAAATAAGCCAGACAAAGAAGGACAAATACTACATGACAGCACTTATATCAAGTATCTAAAATAGTCAAATTAAAAAAAAATGATAATAAAAAACAGATAAACAAATAAATAAATACATAAAAATAGTCAAACTCCTAGAAATAGAAAGTAGAATGATGGTTGCCAAGGCTGGAGGAAAGGGGACGCTTCTGTTCAACAGGTATAAAGTTTCAGTGATGCAAGATAAGTAAGTTCTAGAAATCTGCTGTACAACATTGTACCTATAGTTAACACTACTGTATTGTGTATTAAAAACTTGAGGGTAAATCTCATTGTTCTTACAATAAAAGAAAAAAGAAAACACTTGTAAATTCTGTTGAAAATAATTAAAATTTATATAGTTTTGTAAATGAATTGGAGGAGCACATCAAAATCTTTAAAAAATAAGACAATATTCTCTCCTGACAAAGTCTATTTAATTTCTACATTCAAAAAATTAATATTTAAAAATTAATATAAACTTGTTCTTAAATTTCTTGAGTAGCACATGATATTATATTTACCTGTGTATTCAAGGTGAAATCCTGCAGCAGAAACGCTGATGTCTGATTGAAAATTTAGATATAGATTATTAGACGTACTATTCAACAGATGGGGTATTGTTGTTCCTGAAATGATAATTGGAAAGGCAGGTCAATGATCACATAATAAATATTATAGTAAAACTAAGTAAGTTAACTACTAATCAGCCAATAGATTATCACTGAAATTATGTATTGGTCAAGTGTTTTTTCAGGAATTTTTTGATAAAAAAATATGTCCCATATTTCTCTTTCATTTTATTGTTTGTGACTATCTCCAAGGAGATGGTCCTTTGAGATCACTCTAGATTGCTCCCTAAAAATAGGCAGGCACAAAGAGCTGGTCAAAGCAGTAAATTTTACAGGTCACCTAAAATAAATGTTTTGAATTTCATGTGGATTTCAATATTCCATGCATGAGCTAATGGGAAGTTTAATTTTAAAGTTTGCAGGTGATTTTTATAGTATAGTAACTTTTTTTTTTTTTAAAGATTTTATTTATTTATTTGAGAGAGAGAGACACAGCGAGAGAGGGAACACAAGCAGGGGGAGTGGGAGAGGAAGAAGCAGGCTTCCCGCCGAGCAGGGAGCCCGATGCGGGGCTCGATCCCAGGACCCCGGGATCATGACCTGAGCCGAAGGCAGACGCCCAACGACTGAGCCACCCAGGCGCCCCCTATAGTATAGTAACTTAAGATTATGTATGGGTTCAGAGGATTCTATTTATTGCCCTTTTTATTATATATGTTATATACAAATATATATGCATTTCATTTTTTTTTTATATGCATTTCATTTATGTATGTATGCATGGATGTATGTATGTTCTTCTATACCAGGTAAAGTACCTTGATGTATCTTATACTCTGACAGCAAAGCTGGTAAGTAGTGTTTGAAAAATCCCAATTATAAACTAGTGTTAGCCGTGTCTCCCAGCAAATACATTATAATGATGTACTTCTGAATTTCTAAAGGAAGTCAACTGGACTTTATTCAATTATAGAGTTGAAAACAAAATATCTGCTTGAAGCAATTACTTCTTGACTATTTGACATTGAGTAATAGTTCAAGATCCTTAAGATTACAACTCAAGCAATTTCAAATGACAAGCATAAAAAAAGTGTCAATTCTATGTTTTAAGATAACATATTAGTTGATAATGTTGCAAATTTTTTCTGTAACTAGTTACTTTATACTACTTTGTACAAATCTGTGGACCTTAACCACTCACTGATCCTTCTATAAAGGAAGTCAGGACTAATTCATTATAGAATATATAATTGCTTTGTTTTTGTTTTTGTTTTCAACCTGTTATCTGTCCATAGTATCCTCACTGAATCACTGAAGACAGAGGTAAACTCACCCTGCCCGCCCTTAGTCTCCTAGAGAATCTTAGTGATTAAGAGTTCTGGCTCTGGAGTCACACCAGCTGGGCTCCAGTCTCATTCTAACATTAGCTGTACAATCTCGGGCAACTTAATCTCTCTAAGCTTCAATCAAGTACCAGAACTGCTAGAAAGAGCAAATGAGGAGATGTATGACAAGCCTCACATAGAGCTAGCAGTTGGTAAATCAACAGCTGTTGTCACTTTTATTATCTTCATTGTTGTATTTATTATTAAGAAAGTATACCCTCAATCTATTCTAAACAAATGTATACTCAAAATGTTATGAGATTTCTTCCAAGAAAGACTTCTACCTTAACCTGTATCTAAAATACTTTCTATGACTAAACCAAGTCACTCCTACTCCAGATATTTCTTCTTTCCTTTTCTCAATGGTGATGCTGAAAAACTGGTTATCATACTCTATTTTAAAATCTATTAAAAACTTAAAACCATTCACGCTGATTCAAGTATATCTGAAATGTAGAAGTTCATGGTTTAGCTATGTTCCTATGTCTACAGTTAAAAAGTATAATAAAGTAAAAAGTATAGTTACAATTAGAGTAAAACGATTTCACTTCTCATTTGCTGGAAAAAGCTGTTAGATTATTGCATAAATTACCTTTAAAAACCTTAACAAATTTAAAAACCTTCTGGTCTTGGTACCTGGGTATTAATTCACTTTATATAATTTTATTCATTTCCTAGAAATAATTTTAAATTCTCTTTATTCTCACTCAACAGTACCTTGTAACATTTACCATGTTGTTACACAGTCTCTAAAATTATTTTAATGGCTGGGTAACACTCTATTGAATAGATAGAGCATAATTACCAAGCACTGTCTAATTTTTAACTATTTAAGGGAAAAGGGCACACATATTATTCCTGAACCACAGCTCAGCTAAAAATATTACTATAAAGGCATCAATAAATAATTACATAAATATAGTAAGAATATAGTAGGGTTTTAAACAGCAATTTCAATGTCATTACCTTTTATGCCTTTCAAATTTCTCACCTTGTAATTTAGTTCCCTGTGTATAGTTTATAAAAAGGAATTTAAACTGCCAAGTCAGAGTCGTGGAAGCTCTTTTAAAAAGAGAGAGAGATTTCTATATTCCTAATTATATCTGTGTTTTAATTAAGCTCAGCTCTTCTATTTACCTGAATAACTTCCGAGGCGTGGAGCATTGTTGTCTCCCCCATCATAAAAGTCCAGAGAATCCCAATTATGTTCTGTAGCAAAGCTGACAACTTGCACCTGTGAAATAATAATTACTGATAAGAAAACATATTTCTAACAAGATACTAATATTACATAATGTCTGTCACCATCTCAGAATATTCTCTTTATTAAAGGCTGTGGGTTAGGGGTGTCTGGGTGGCTCAGTCAGTTAAGTGTCTGACTCTTGATTTCGGCTCAGGTCATGATCTCAGGGTCATGAGATGGAGCCCCACATGGAGCCCGTGTCTGCTCAGCAGGGAGTCTGTTTGTCCCTCTCCCTCCCCTTATACCCTTTTCCCCCCACTCTCTTTTACTTTCTCTCTCTGTATCTATATATCTAAAGTAAATAAAGAAATAAAAACTAAAAAAATAAAAATAAAGGCTTTGGGTTAATTAATGTCTTAGTGCCAGGAATCCCAATGCATGTTCTAAACAACTGGTGAACTTCTATGTTTCGGAGTGTTCGATTTTTGCCAGTTTAGCTAGGTTTATACTGGATACATTTTATTTTCCTTTATTTGCCTAACCTTTGCTCAATTTCCTTTCATTAAAAAAAATAACATTATTATCCCCTATGCACATTTTTAATAGGTCTCAATATAGATGACCAAAATTAAACTTTATAACTGATTTGGGTACATCTTTTAAAGATTATTTTTATGAATGGAGTCATAATAACTAAATTACTGTGAAAGTCCCTAAAGTTGATAAGGGAAATGCTGGAGTACAATTCTCTCATGTCTATTAAATTTTATTTAAAGAAAGAGGCATGTGTTACTTTGTTGCACTTCACTTGGCACAGCTTGAGCTTTTGCAAGAACCCACAGGACCCCCACAACTGTGGATGTGATCCTTTTTCTCTTTCTTTAGTATATATTTTATTGTTATGGAGGAAGGGAAGGACTAACTTTATTAAAATAAATTTATTTTATTTTGCTAAAGTCTGTTATAATTGTAAGCACTGCACTCATTCGCTAAATAATTATCACAATTGCATTCATTAAAAATTTCTTATCCACAAAATAGACCATCATCATTCTTCCCATCAAGTGAATGCTGGTGTCTCCTTTCCAGGGGTGAGTGCCACATGGCAACAGATACCCTGCCTGTGTGACAGGCATTAGGCCCAATGGCAACGTTCCAGGACAGGAAGAAGAATGGAATTAAAGCTGTATGACTTTAATATTATCACCACCTCCTTAAACAATGATCAATTCTCTCTTCATGTCTGAATTTTCCTTTCCTACAATTCAGGGGAAGTAAAGATCACATTCAGCTGGGGAAAAAAAAAAAAAGGAAAAGGAAAAAAAAATGTAAGAATTCATGCAGGAGTTGACATTTGAGATAAGCTAAATGTATTGAGAGGTTTTCCACTGAAAGAGATTATTGAGTTATAAAAATGCAGAGGGGGCAAGCCATGAGGTGGATTTAGTGAACCATAAGTAATTCAACTAGCCACAGTAGAATGTATTTACATATGAGGAAATATGCATGCAAAGTTAGGAAAAGGAGAGAAAAGTTAGGAAGAGTGAGCTTAGTGGATAAATACAAAAGACTGCAGAGTTAGGACGCCTGGATTTGCAGCTTCTTGGCTCCCTCCACTGGCTGCCATGTAATACTAAAGAGTTGTTAATCTCTCTATGCCTTCAATTACTCATATAAATCATTGTAGTAAAGGTATCTGATTCATAGAATTGTTGTAAAAACTACATTAATTTTAGTTGAAAATAGTGTCCAGTGTGTATAAAGGATTTAATGTATCTTAGTTGCGACAGATTGGCCAAGAGACTAGAAAGACTGAACAGCACCGCAATAATTATGCAAGTGAGCAGTCCACTGAAGGTTTTAGAAGGAGCAAAATCAGAACTGCTTTAAGTACTGCACTGCATTGGATGAAAAAAATATAAGTGAAAAGACAATTTCAGTGTCCACTGCAGTAGTCTGTGTGAGAAACAATGAAAAATTGAAGTAGATCGGAGGCAGGAATAAATAGTAGAAAGGGGGACAGAGATGCCCCCCATATGTTGCTACAGGGGAAGTTACTGGCTTTTGTGTAATCTGAATAAGGGAAGGAAGTGAGAGGGAAGATTTAAGAATAATTTATCTTTTTTTCCTGAGTTATGGAGATCAGAGGGGTGGTGAGAACAAAAATGAAGACATCTGTAGGAAAGCCTATTACCTTAATGAGAAGAACAAATTTTGCTTAATTCTGGATACATATGTATAGCAGACTGAATATTGGCTTCCAAAAATATCAGGTCCTCATCCCTGGCACCTAGACATGTTGCCTTACGTGGAAGGAAGAAAAAAAAAAAAAAAGATCTTTCAGATGCAATTAAACTAAGCATCTTGCGATAGGGAGATTATCCTGGATTATTCAAATGGGCCCTAAATACAATCATAAGAAAGATGTCAAAGGAGATTTGACACAGACAGAAGAGAAGAAGGCACTGTGACCATGTGGGCAAAAAATGGAGTCATACAGTTGGACACCAAGGAGTGCCGGCAGCCACCGGCAGTTAGAAGAAGCAAGGAAGGGCCTCCCGTAGAGCCTGGGCAGAGGGAAGAGTGGAGGGTCAGAGCACAGCCCTGGCATCACCCCAGCCGCAGCTCAGGAACCCTGCTTTGGGACTTCTGGCCTCCAGCACTGGGAGACAATAAACTTCAGCTACTCTAAGCTATCAAGTGCCTGGTACTTCCAGCAGCCACAGGAAACTAACACAATTTGCCACGCAGAGTCTGGGCAAACTGTGAATGTAGTTTGGCACAATAAACACAGAGGGTGTGGGAGACTCAAGTAAATGACTGAGGACCCACAATGACAAAAGGCCAAATAGGAGTCAAAGTCAAAGATTTAAAAAGAAAAAAAAAAGCTACTGATTCAGCGTTTAGGAGAATTTTGCATTAGATGGAGCTGTCCATCACGGCAACAGGATAGCTTTATGAGGTAATGAATTTCCAATCACTAAAACCAGATATTTCTCATATAGACATTCACATCTCATTTTAACGTGCTTGTTAGGTTATATTAACTCATGATGATCATTCTACAAATTGACACAGTTAAGTAATGAACATTGTTTTCCCATGGTTATTCACATAAAGATCGCTCTTCTGCTTGATAACTTTGTTATTAGCCCTTTTGGAATTCTCCATCAATATACTTTGCTAAAACAGGCAAATACACTAGTCCCCACAAACTTCTCATGTAAACTTAATATAACAAATCACTCTATTTGCTGGGCTCTTTCTAAAGATAGCTCAATCACTCTATATTATTTGTAACTTTTCCAGCATTTTAAATGTTTCTTTTTCCACCACTGGTTATCCCATTTCATCTAGTACACGATTTATTGAATATTCATATAATTCTTTATTCACACACATATTCATCCTAACTGAATAAAATAAAATAAGCATTGCTTTAAACCTGATGTAGCAGTCAGGTAGCTTTTAGGTAAAATTAGTGAAATTTCAAATATAAATCACATATTAAATATGTGTGTGTATGTGTTATGTAATTTTCTAATATTTAGAGATATGTCTAAAATTACCATACATAAAGAGGTTAATTAGAAAAAAAGTGTTTGGCAGTCCTTTAGACTATTTAAATTTAAAAATCCAGTACACTTCACACCCTGTTTAAACTTGATAAATGCGTTGTTAAACTCAAATTCTGTTTTCTAACGTGTGATCATTAAATAAAATGCTGTAGTATCAAAATGATAGTACAGCTAGTTTTGAGTAGTGTTTGGCTAGGACATGTGATATACAATGTACTTTGTCTGCAGATGTCTTATTAGTTCATCATGCTGTCTTAACTCCTTAAAATAGTCCAAAACTCCACTGCTTGGGGAGGTATTCATTAGTTCATTCTAAAAATATTTACTGAGCATGCTAGCTGCCAGAGCAGACTGAGTTAGTGCCCTCATGATCTTATGGATAATTAACTAAGTAGTAACAGTAAAATGTGATGGGTGTTATAATAAGGAAATTACAGGGACCTATGAGAACATACAGCACAGGACTTAACCTTTTCTCAAGTTCACAGAAAGTCTTCCACAGAACTGTTTTGAGACAGAAATGATGACTAAGAATAAACAGAATAAAGGGAGATCAAGCAGAGTGTTGTCTGCAAAGAGAACAACATGCATAAAGGCCCAAAGGCAAAATAGAGCTTTTATAAAGAACTAAAATAGTGTAAACAGAAGAGGTAAGAAATGAGGACAAAGCACAAAGGCATAATCAACTTGTCAAGGAATTAAGGATATAGGGGACAGCTGAAGTATTGTAAGCAGGAAAGTAATATTAGTAGGTTTTTAATTTTAGGTTACTCTACTCTCTTTGCCCTCTGAGGAATAGATTGAAGGAGAAAAAGAACCTGGGACAGGGATTACGACCACCCAATCTTAAGTGATAAAAATTTGGATGGAGAGAAATAGACTTATTTGATTTATGAAAGACAGACCTGACACTGACATATTTCATTGTATAGAGCAGGAGAAGAAAAAAAAATCATCAAGATTTCTGGCTTGTGCAACTGACTGGATGAGGGGTTCATTCTGAGTCAGAGAACACTGGAAAAGTTCCATAATAATGAGAAAAAATCATGAAGTCAATTTTGAACAGGTTGAATTTGAAATTCCAGCAAGAAGTTTAGCTGAAAATGCCCAGTGGGCAGTTAGATATGTGTCATGAAGCTTAGGTGAAAGGTCTGGGTTGGATATTTAGGTTTGAGAACCAACATTTATTCAGTCTTCATTAAAAAAAGAATGTTTTCTGATGGTCTATTATGATGCAGGTCCTGGGCTTCATCAGCACAAAATGGTAGCTAAAGACATGGAAGTAGACAAGATGGCAGAGAGAATGGTGTAAGGTAAGATGAACAAACACCACAGAATCTCTCAAACATTGTATCTGATGTGTTGAGCAGAAAGAGATGACCATGTTCCCAAATGTAGAAGCAAGAGCCACTGATGTAAAAAAGAAAATAAAATAAAAGTCCAAGAGAGTACTCGTGCCATGAAAACTAAGGAGGAAAAACATGTTTTAAGAGTGACAGGAGAATGGGCATGATCAGAATGTTGCTGTCAGAATAAGCAGGATGAGCAACACAATGCATTTACTGACCTATAGGTCCTCAGTGATTGCTATGAGTGGCTCATTTAGAGCAATGGAAGCTAAAGCCACACTGCAGGGCTCAAAAACAAAAAATGAGAATTAGAGGGGAAATGCTGGTTTGTTTGTTTGTTTTTTTATTGTAAGCTGAGACAGAATGGACAAGCTGATATTAACATATAGAGGCTCTAGGATAACCTTCATAAACTGACACTATATGATACAGCAAATATTCTATGAAGGTTCTAAAGTTATCATCTGATTTCAGATTTTCTATACAACCTGGAACATGGACAATTCTAAGATTCTTGTTCATTCTACCAGTGATGAGATAGGATTGATTGGTTTTCCCTGAACTTTACAAGTTAGCCATAAAATGATAGTACAGCTAGTCAGAATATAAGCATAGATCTATAGTCTTTCCATTTTTAATGTCCTTAAAACACTGTAAATATACATTTCATATTTTCTCATTGGTTTACTGACCTATTTTACTCCTAACACCCACCAAGTGATTTTTTTTGAATTTTCTGAAAAATTACAAAGATAAATTCAAAAGTTGATTTTTTTTAACTGAAAATTATACTACTCTCGAATTTCAGTTTTAATGAATGATTTCTTGGCTACTTTTTCCATAGCTGATAGATATCTCAAGTATCCAAAGGAAAGCCTTATGACTCAATTGGAGAAGTAATCAAGTTATTTTTATGAAATATAGATTATGTACTATTTTGTAAAGAATAATTACTTTCCATGGAATATATATGGACTCAGGAGTAAAATGCCATCAATTTATCCAGAAACAATCTCCTTGTAAAACGGAGTAACTGGTCAAGTTTCTCCTCCCCAGTTATAATAATATGGTATATTGTGTTGATTGTCTATAGACTAGCATCCCTGTTCCTTGCTAACAGAGAATTGGTTTTGTTCGATTAAATGAGGACAGTATATATCAGAGAAAGCTGAGTCCTTTGCTTAATCCAGGTACTTAATGTTGATTTGTTTGAGACAAATCATAATAAATTTTTTGCTACTGGCCAGTATATGGCTTAGGAATGGATATTCTTGCAATTTTGGTCAATAGTACAGGAAGGAAAGTCTACTGGAAGGATTTCTAAAAAGTTTTTTTAACCACTGTAAAGGTACGTAAGATAGAAACATTCCATTTTGGCTATTGCCATTACTGCGTAAAGCTGTTATGTCTAGAGCTTTGTAGTAATCTCAAGATCATGAGAAGAGAAGCTTAAGAACTAGGCCAACATGCTAAAATAGCAGAGAAGAGAGACAGAAAAACCCAGATCAGGAAGGACACAACTAAACCTCTAAAGTAAAAAACCCTTACCCCAAGATTCCATGTCATGTAGAGCAACATATTTTTACTTATTGCTTATGCCTTCTTGAATTGGTTTTCTGTTTTTTTGCAGGTGGAAAAAGTAACAAATATCTTTCTATTTACATTCAACCATGCCAGGGAAAAGCACTGGCTAAACCTTTGGAAGTAACCTGCAACCTGTCATCTCTGAAAAGGATTAACTTCAAACATACAATGAAAAGGAGAAAGATTTAAATTTCCTTACTTGAATGCCAGCTCCCTCTGGCACTGTAATCTTCCATACACAATTCAGATTGTTGTCATAAGGCTCAGGGTATCCAGGAGACAAAATAGTCCCTTTGCGCTTCGTTAAAATTCCACCACAGGGCACTAAAAGTAAAACAATTCAAGAGAGGGAGTTAATTCTAATGCAAAGGATTAATATAAGAGAAAAGGTCAGAGATAACATCTTAGACAGATACCAGAATTGCAAACACAGCCAAATCTTACTATTTTTTAAAACTCATAAGAACAATGAAAATTAAATCTTTCTTCCTAAAAACTTTTATAAAAATAAGTAGACAACATAAATGGATAAGCTTACAATGGCATATCTAAACTCATCCTACAATTAACTCAATGACAGCCTATCATCTCCAGTATATTACTAAAAAGTGCATTGGCACATTTGCATTAAAATTGCTCGTATCTAGAAATGGAATTTTTTGAAGAATTATCTTGTATTTGTTACCTTTTTCTTTATGCATCCTTTAAAGAGTAATAGTATCTTTTCAGGAGTAATCAAGATGATAATAACATTTATACAGAGCCTACTGATTGCCTGGGACTCTTCTAAGCAATTTACAGATTTTTAACTCATTAAAGCCTCCCAACAATCCAATGAGATATAAATAAATATTCTCCTTATTTTACAGGAAATAGAGTCACTAAGCGATTCAATAACTTGCCCGAGATCACAGAGCTAGTAAGAGATGAAGATGAAATTTGAATACTGATAGTTTGGCTCCAGTCCATGTCCTTCGGTGGAAGAAAGAGACTTGATATGGGGCCAGTCTGGTTATTGCCAGTACAGTATGGAAAGAAAAAGTGAGTGTGTAGACCTGATCTGAAGTCAATAAAGGCCTCTATCACTTTTTTTAAAAAAAAGATTTTATTTATTTATTTGACAGAGAGAGACACAACGAGAGAGGGAACACAAGCAGGGGGAGTGGGAGAAGGAGAAGCAGGCTTCCTGCCGAACAGGGAGCCTGATGTGGGACTCAATCCCAGGACCCTGGGATCATGACCTGAGCCAAAGGAAGATGCTTAACGACTGAGCCACCCAGGCACCCCTTCTATCACTTTTTTAAAAGTACTAAGTACTAATCTTAAAATAAAATTCTCATACAGTGCTACTATCAGTTTGGCTCTGGGCATGACCTAACTTACAATGTTAAATACTGTGTGATGTTAGATATGTTCCTTAAACTCTCTGAAACTCAGATACCTTATTTGTGAAATAATAATGCAGTTGTTTAAAAAGGGCTTTTGTGAAAAATATATAGATAGGATAACGTACATAAAGAAGCTAGCACATTGCTTGGAATACAGTGAGAGGTCAATAAATTGTACTTCATGTTACTATTTCCTTTCACAACTATTATTATTTTAGATACCACTGGCACTCTGATCCTTGGGCACTTGTTGTAGTCTGGTTATAACAGTGAGTTATCAGGATATACCTTTTATAATAATAATTTTTAAAAAGCTAATAATAGTTTTCTGCTACTTCCAAAGCCTAGTGCAAAAACATAGGACAATCGCTCAAAAGAGTGCTACAAATGTTTTTAATAGTGTAAGAATGTATCCTTAAAGAAAACCATTTTGTTGTAATTTCCTATAAATTTATGTTATTGGGTTATATATTAATTCAGGTTAAATTGGTCAGAAAAGAATTTAGCTCCTGTAAAAAGAAATCCAACAGTTTTAGATGACTTAAGAATTAACATGCCAGGAGTGGAAGAAGAATTCTGTAATAGAGATTTACCCCAAAAACAGATTAAAAATAAGTGATTGATGAAGTGCTGATTCTGAGTTCAAAGAAAATACAGATGCTCTTCATCTCCATTGGCACTATCCTACCTCACTCTCATTTTTTTTCTAGGTTACCATATTAATCATATCAATGGACCTTGTTATGGTGGGTATATTATCCATGTAATATGTCTCATTATTATTAAAATGACCTTTTTAAAATTAAAATTTGATCATGTTATTTCACTGCTGAAAATCCTTCAGAAATCTCCCTGTTGCCTCAATTCTAAGGATAAATACAGTTAACTTTATCATTCTCTAACTACATCTCCAGGCTTATAGGTACCCATGATTTCCCAATATGTCACCATCCCAATCCCCCATCCCAGTTCAGCCTACTGAACTAATGTACTCTCTTAATGCTGTGATTTGGTATGTCCTTCTTCCACATAGCCAACACTACCATCCATGGTCATTCAATGTTGATTTTACCTCTTTACCTCTTTGCTAAGTCCCTTATCTGTTAAGTGTCCCATAGTTTTCCATAGCATCAAGTATTTTCTTATACAGCTCTATGATAGTATAGCTCATATTATGCTTTCATATTCTTTATATGTTAGTCTCTTCCAATAGACTGAAGTCTGAGAAGATGAAGCAATCAACTTTTTGTCTGGAAGTCTGCTCACTGTGGTGCCAAGATTCTAACGCATCTACCCTTCATATTCTAAGGTTTCCTTCCCTGCTGCTACAGTGACAAATCCTCTCTTCCTCATTTTCCAGTCTGTCCTCCAACAATTTCATCAGGTTTTTGTCTTCACTCCATTGAAATGATTATGCCAAAGTCACCAGAATATTCTTGTTGCAATGTGATATTCAATTCTTAATTTGCATTTTACTCAATCTATGAGTAATTATCTCTGCCTGTTGATCACTTCATCTACCTTGAGCCTTTCTTTGGCCATGGAGACCACACTAGCCTGGTTTTTTTCTATACCACTGGCTATACTGAGAACCAGTCTTTCTTTCTTTCTTTCTTTTCTTCCTTCCTTCCTTCCTTCTTTCTTTTCTTTCTTTCTTTCTTCTTTCTTTGTAGCTCATCCTCCTCCCCTGATCCTTTTCATGTTGTAACACTCTCTGACCTAGGCCATCTTCTCTTTTCTTTCTGTCACCCCTCAAAAATGGCATCTATTTTCATGTCATCAATATAGTATGACTACTAAATGTTTATCCCAAATTCTGACTTTTGCTCAGAATCCTACAATAATATGCCTAATAAGCGTCTGAAAACTAATATGTCTAAAACAATACTTTTGAAAATTTCCTCCACCTATACCATTCTCCATTTCAGTAAATGTCACTAGCATTCACCTAGTTCTAGGCCAAAAATCTAGGACTCATTCATCTTAATTTATCTTTTTTAATATTCAAATTCACATTTACATCTATGTTCAACCTATCAGTAAACTTTCCCATCTCCATTTAAAAAAATATATTGTAGAGGTGCCTGGGTGACTCAGTTGTTAAGCATCTGCCTTCCGCTCAGGTCGTGATCCCAGGGTCCTGGGATCGAGCCCCACATTGGGCTCCCCACTCAGCAGGAAGTCTGCTTCTCCCTCTCCCACTCCCCCTGCTTGTGTTCCCTCTCTTGCTATCTCTCTCTCTGTCAAATAAATAAATAAAATCTTTAAATAAATATAAATGTATATCTATTTATATATATATATATACAAAGCAAATATTTAAATATATATATAGCAAAGCTTATCAATTCTTATCCCTGACCATGACCTTCCTATCAAAATTACCATTACTTTTCTTCTCCACTATTTCAATAGCCTTCCATTCTGTCTTCTGGCTTCTACTCCATCCCTCTTTATACTGGCCACAGTGATTTTTTAGAAACTAAGACCACATCATTCCCTAGGTCGCTGAATTCCCTCACTGCTTAGAGAAAAGTCAAACTTCCCACAGCCTGTGAGGGTCCATATGACTTGGCCTCTGCTCTGCCTCCCCAAATTCTTCTATCATGCTTGCCATCATTCACTCTGTTCCAAACGCCTGGGATTCTTGCTGTGCCTTGAATATGTCAAGATCTGTCTCTGCCTCACAGTTTATACACATGTTTACCTCCAAGACTTTTATAACCCCCTCCATTCATTTCATTTGGATATAAAACAGCAGCATGTTCTGGGTGTCTTCTTCTGACCTCCAGCCCTTTCTTTTTTCCCCATAGTACATACCACTATCTGAATTACTGATGTGTTGCTCAATCTCCCACTACTAAAATGTAAACTCCGAAAGGGCAGGAATCTTAATCTTCTTATTCAAAGCTGGAAGAGAGACTGACAATTGGTAAGCACTCACTAAATGTTTGTTGAATAAACTGTTGATAGGCTGGTTGTGTATCTGTGTATATATTGTGGTTACAGGTCCCTCTTCATCATTCTTGCATTATTCCTTTCTCCCAGTATTTTCTTAAATAAGCCATATATAACAATATAAATTTTCATATTACAGTATACAAATATACTATAAAAGTATCCCCGGATATGCATTACTATACACATGATATTTTATAAAGCTTCAATTCCCACATATATTACTTACCCTAATATTTTTTCCTATTTTAAAAGATATATATTTCCCTACTGATTTGTAATACACTATATAACATATGGAGTAAGAGAATAGGCTTTAGACAAGCAACCTGGGTTCCAATCCTAATTCTGCTTTTATCGCTAAACCACAGAGGTTTTACTATCTTAAGAGAAATAATAATCTTATCTACCTCCTGATGTTGATATCAACATTAAAAAAGAAAATGCTTAATAGTGCTTCTTACAAATACTAATTGCTATTTATTATTATTTTGAGTAACCTCTTCATGGATGAATAAATGAATCAATGAATTTGTATTTATTTCCTCATCAATTTCTCTCCCGCTCTAAGAAAAGATGATATAAACAGGTGTTGCCATGGAGCTAGTACAAGTAAAAGTAGTTCTTTCTGGGATTCTAAAGGTTCTCTGTGTGTGGGGGGGGGTAACCAGATAAAGGTGATGGATAAGCAACTATTTAAAGTCTTTTTGCCCAGGGCACTTGGGTGGCTCAGTCATTAAGTGTTTGCCTTCGGCTCAGGTCACGATCCCAGGGTCCTGGAATCGAGCCCCACATCGAGCCCCACATCGAACCCCACATCGAGCCCCACATTGAGCCCCACATCGGGCTCCTTGCTCTGCAGGGAGCCTGCTTCTCCCTCTCCCACTCCCCCTGCTTGTGTTCCCTCTCTTGCTGTGTCTCTCTCTGTCAAATAAATAAAAAAAATCTTTAAAAAAATAAATAAATAAATAGACTTTTTGCCTAAGGGCAATAAATGGCAGGTTCAGGGGCTTTTCAAAAGAGACCCCCCACTAACAAAAGTACTTTTGCTTAAGGCCATATATTGTCAGAGTTATTAGTGGCTGCAGGGGATTATTTGAATCACAGAGTCTCAGAGGAGAGCTTGGAATTTCATGAGACTGAAAATATTAAGAAATCTGAAGTGTAACAAGGTCAAATTTGGAAGATAAAAACTCAGTCTTTGGCATATTTTTCAGTTTTATATTTATTCCAAGTCCAATGTTCTTATCAAAATATCACTGTACTTCATTATAATTTGCCTAAGAATAGCTGGATATGACAGATTTGTGCAAGATTACTAAGTATCATTTACATACTGTTCATTTAAACTTGTGGATCCCCTACCTTAGTATTTGACCATTTTAACTATAAGCACCACCCACATATCATGACTAATGGGGCTGCTTTTCACTCAACAGTTTAATTTCAGTCTGTCAGTTTTTGCAAAATTATGGAACATTTTATTGTGTTTTACTATAACAACAACAACAAAAAAAGGAAAGTGTTGGTAATAGTAGTAAGAACCGTGAAACTAAAATAATACAGTGGAGATGGAAATCATTAGGATTGTGGAAAGCTGCCTTCTTTTGGATTCAAATGGATGCTCACTTAGCTTAAGTTGTTAACTGAGCATTCACTGAACAGTAAAGGTAGAGAGAATACAATTATAAAATCTGGTAAATAGACTGTCAAAGATTATATCTAAACTGTAAAAAATAGAGAATTTGTTCTCTCTCAGAATAAAACCACCTATATAATATGTAAATCTATTGTTTGTGTTTTACCTATGTCTCTTTCCTACAGAAATATTCTCAGAAGAGGTCTAAACTTCCAATGGCTTGTAAAGGTCTAAGCAAGCAAAGTGAGCAAGAGCATCACCATCTGGTGGGGAGGGTGTTGTAATGAGCACTGGGTACTATATAAGACTGATGAATCACAGACCTGTACCCCTGAAACAAATTAAAAAAATAAATTAAAAAAGCCTGAAATTAAAAATACATGGGCCCTGGACTTGGGAAATTGTCCAGTTGTTTGAGGTCTACAAGAATTCAGGAAATTATCACAGTTAATTGTTAAAACCCATTCCCCAAGCAAATGTTTATTGAACACCTATTAAATACCAGGAGGAACATAAAAACAATACAGTATCAGGGCAGAGGAGGACAAGAAAGATTAAGCAACTAAAAACAAAACAAAATAAACAAAAAACAAAAACAAACAAAAAACCCCAAGCTACATATAATATGGGAGATGGCTGTCATTAAGGAGAAGCAGGGTAAAGGTATAGAACAAATGGAGGATGGGTAGCAGAAAATTATTTTGGATAGGATGTTCAAGGAAGATTATCAGGTTGAATGAAGTGATGTAGTAAGCCTAAAAGATATCTTTGGGAATGCATGTTCCAAGCAGGAAAAATAGTTCAAAGATCTTGAGGCAATTAATATTTTATCCATGAACAAATGTTGAAAATGAACTAAAATTAAAGCTAATGCTTTGGGGCACCTGGGTGGCTCAGTAGGTTAAGCATCCAACTCTTGATTTTGGCTCAGGTCATGATCTCAGGGTCATGAGATGGAGCCCTGCATTGGGCTCTGCACTCAGCCAGAGTCTGCTTGTCCCTCTCCCTCTGCTCCTTCCCCTCCCGCCTCAAATAAATAAATACATAAAATCTTTTAAAAAATAAAATAAATAAAATTAAAGATAATGCTTTGATACTAACCTAAAGATGACTGTGTACTTGACTCTCATATTTGAATCTTTAAGACATCAAACCTTTTCCTTTTTTGAATATTTTAAGACAATTATTTTTATTCAGAACATTTTGAAGCTAAAAATATTTACAATTAAAAATAGCAATACAAGTATATTTTCATTTATGTAGAGACTAGCAGTTGGACCAAATGGTAGAACCTAAACTGAGTTATCATCTGAGTGTCATTTAGAATCATCACCTTTCTATTTTTGGTCTCACACTGATACCATAGGTTCTTCTGTTATACATTCAATTTTCTGGATTTACCAGGGTGTACATTATTTCTTAAATGGTATAAAGTAATCCTTTTCATGTGAACTAGGCAGTTGCTGTCTTATTCAATTTTCTATCTCTAGGTATGCATTTTCAAACCAATGGAAAGTAAAAGGTAGTCTGTTCTATGTTCAGATTCTCCAGAGACGCAGCAACAGGTTTCTCAAAAAGGCCAGGGACCTACCTACAGATGGACTTTTGACAGAGAGACTGCAATGGCTCCTGACTACTTCACCTTTTGCCCTTAAAGTAGAAAGTGAGGCTGAATCCAGCCAGGTTGGGGAAAATACACTGACATTTACTCTGGAAGTTGAGTATCAGCCATGAACTAGGGTCTGGTCTGAAAGTCTGATAGGTTTTAGTGCCTAGTAGGAGCTCTGTCCTTGCTGAAATGATCATAGTTGAATAGGATCATCTTCCTTCTATTTACATGGATTTTTATTTCTGATGGCAAAAACACTGGGATTAACTGACTGATTGATATATGTGACATATATGAAAAGGCTTTGTAATACTCCTGAAACTAATATTATACTATATATTAAACTAACTGGAATTTAAATAAAAACTTGAAACAAACAAAAATAAACTAACATCTTCTTCCATTAAGATACCAACAAAAAGCTCTGTAATAATATAGACTAGGGGTTTTCTTCGGCTTTAAATAAAAATGATTTATGTTTAGGGTTTAGAATTCTTATTCTCCTTATCACACAGTATATTCCTTTTCTCTCATTCCCATTCTTATTCCTAAAATGTTCTTTCATTTTTCTTGTTTTACTCCTTTCTTAATGTCTTTTTATCTCTTTCTTCCTCTAACCCTGTCTCATTTTCATAGTTTCATAGACAAAAGAAATTTCTTTGGATAATGAAGTTTTTTAATTTTTCAAGAACAGAAGAAAAGTCTGAATGCAAATCTTTGTTAAATATACATACTCAAAGCCAATTATAATTGTATTAATCACTGTTTAACTTTTTTTTTTTTTTTAAGAGAATGAGCATGCAGCATAGGGAAAGAAAAAATCTTAAGCAGGCTCCATACCCAGCACGGAACCCAACGCAGGGCTGGATCTCATGACCCTGAGATCATGACCCGAGCCGAAAATAAGGGTCGGATGCTTAACCAACTGAGCTAGCCAGGTACCCTATCACTGTTTAAATTTTAATTTTATTTTAATTTTATACTCTTGCAAACAATGAGAACAAAACAAATCATGAACATGTGCCTATTGTTTTAAGTCAGTTCCTTTTCAATCATTTGTCCTTAAATGTGTCATGTGATAGAAATTTCAATCTCAGGGTGCCTGGGTGGCTCAGTTGGTTAAGCGACTGCCTTCGGCTCAGGTCATGATCCTGGAGTCCTGGGATCGAGTCCCACATCGGGCTCCCTGCTCAACAGGAGTCTGCTTCTCCCTCTGACCCTCCCCCCTCTCATGAGCTCTCTCTCTCTCAAATAAATAAATAAAATCTTTAAAAAAAAAAAAAAGAAATTTCAGTCTCCCAAAACAGCGTATTTTAATAAATAACTACTATTATTCTCAAGAAAATTGTTATATTTCTTCCAATGTCTTTCTTAAAAGTTTTAAGTACAAAAAAAAATGTTGCATTCAAGGGACCTTAAATTATTAGAATTGGAAAGGATGATAGGAGTCCATGTTTTTAGCCTTTTTAAGATGCAAAAATCTTCTGTGGAAGATAATTTTTACATTTATTAACTTTAAAATGTTATTAAAACAACATATCAACAAATGAGAATCAATAATATCAAGCCTTTTGTCAGCACTGCGTGTAAATTCTATACTCTAAATCCAATACCTTTAGAATTAAAGTTTTCTCCCCTGATTCTGTGAGGGAAGATTTGGCAACAACAAAAACAACTTAATTATTGAGTACTTACTGGACTAGAACTATGTCAAATCATTTAATAGTCACAACAAACCTACAAGGAAATTCTCTTATTTTCCTGATTTATTGATATGGCAATTGAGAATCAGAAACTGTGTAAATTTTCTAAGATCATGAGGTAACTCACCACATCTCAGTGTTAAAGTCAGAGCACAAGACTATTGCCTAAGACTTAATTAACCCTTATGCTGAGAACCTACAATTCGCAGCTGTGGGGATTTTATTTGGTTTTACATGATTCTTTACAATTTTTCCCAATTAACACGATAAATATACAAATAGAACCTTTAAGGGATAATTTATAGATTTACACTTCAGTGCTTTACATATATAGGTTCTCTGAACACTCAAACTAGAGCGATAAATGGATTTTTTCAATGATATTTAAAGATTAATGAGCTAGTTTATGAATTCCCAGATGTTATTATATCGTTCTCTTTTTATAATAAATGATTATTTTCAAGGAATTTTCATCATGTATATGAAACTAAATGAAGACATCTACTTACCTAGTTATGTTCTATTATATGGTATTGATATTTTCTACAAATACCTACATAAATAAACTAACCATGACACAAATTATGTAAATAATTACTGGAAAAAGAAATAGTGACTGATTCCTGACATTTATAGAGAAATATTAAAAAATCCATTGTGAAGCTGAAGAGATTTATTATTATCATGTGTCTGTCTTCAATTACTAAACTGATTTAAAGCAATGTAATTTCCGATTTATGCATATTGCATGACTAATTTTGGCATAGACATATAGGAACATTTCTCTCAGCTCATGGTCCTTTAGTTTAGATTATTTATTACTCTTTCATAAGAAGAGTATGAAGTCAACATATATTGTGGCTCAAAAGGAGAAACATCTGTTTTGTCTTTATGAGAGTATAAAAGTACAGAAAGGGGAAGATCTGTTAGTTCCATTAACCCTAGTTCTATGCTAGGTAAAAAATAGGAGGAACATTAACTCCAAATTATTTGTTTTCCTGTACTTGTTGGTTGTCAAAAATGTATTTCAATAGGGTAAGAAATCTCACATTATAAACAAAATATAGATATTGAATTAGGAAAGAATTAGCTTATAAATCAAAACTTAAAAAGAAGCAGTCCTCTATCATTATAGGCTGAGGTTTGGAGTCAGAAAAACTTAGTTACTGCCCCTACTCCACCACCTACTATGTCCTGTCAGTTTAAAAATAACTCTTTTACCTCTCTAAACCTCAGTTTATTCAACTGTAAATTCTGAAAGTAACTTTTCCAAAGGTGTGCTGTAAGGATTAAATTGAATATGTATTTAAATTGCTCAGCATGAAATCTGGCAAATAGAAAGGATTAAGTAATTGATAATCATATCAGAAATTGTGGTTATTTAGCTGAAAGATGAGAAAGTTGAAGAATCATTTATAGCCTTCTACTGTTTTAAATTATTTTTATAGGTAATTTTCAACAAAGTAAAGAATAATAAAATAATAGTTCACATTCCACTTATTATAGTGGGCAGAACTAAAATATTTGGTGTAAGAAAAATGCCCTGTGAAATATGCTAGGTGTATCTGTTTGGGGGCTGATGATATCAAGTTCCTAGAAAGACCAAGTGATCATCCATCCTTTCTTTATATTCATAATTGCCTTGCTTTATACCATCTTCCCAGCACAATTACTAATAATGTCCTGATATGGATAGTAAATATATGATACTTAGAACAGATATATCCTATACAAATTACATGTTCTATAAATGATATCAATAGACTTTATCTTTACTCCTTCCTCAGTAGAAATTAGTATATTGATTCACAATTTTAAAATACACTTTATTTTAATGAACTATGAGCTAACATTATGTTAAATCTGTGTTAAAATATGGTAAAATATGTTTTTAAAAGTTAAAAATAAAAAGTATTGATGCACGTAATTCCTTTTCAGGTATGGCAAGATATGTTATTAAAAATACATTTTATATATTTATAAGTGTATATGTGTGCATATACACAATCATGTCACCCTCTATGAGAAATTGGAATTGAGATTATTAAAATAAAAACAAAATTTTGCTTATCTTTTATTTAAAAATTTCTTCCTCCTATTTTCTAAATCATATACCAGTATAATTTCAATGAAAAAATTCAATTCACAAGAGCTATTTCTTAACCTGAGATTAAATCTTACCATTCTTCTTTTAATAAAATACTATATAATCAGGGGTGACTGGGTGGCTCAGTCATTTAAGCATCGGACTCTTAATTTCATCCTGGTCATGATCTCGGTGTCCTGAGATCAAGCTCTGCCTTGGGCTCCGCGCTCAGCAGAGAGTCTGCTTGAGATCCCCGCCCTTTCCTTCTGCCCCCCACTCCCTGCACACATGCTCTCTCTCTCTTGTTCAACTAAATAAATAAATCTTAAAAAAAATAATGTAATACCATGTAATCAAACAAAATAATTTCCAGATATGCTCTTGGGTTAAAGAAGAAATAAAACTTCCTAACATACCCTTTCCACATCTATGGAACTGTACAAGAGCCAAAAGTCATTGTAATGATCTCGAAATAATATAAAATTTTAAAATTTTGGCTTAGAAAATATTTTAATCTGTTTCATATAATTTAACAGGGTTAAGAGCCCATAGCTTTAGAAAGTGTATATTCCATTTACCAATTTAAAGTAGATACAGTCTTGCAAAAATTAAGTTTTAAACGATTAGATTTCTGGCTAATCCTACGTATTCCTCTCATTCAAAATATTATTACTTAGACCTGTGAGAGACTGAAAAAATCTCTTATTTTGTATTTTTTACACATACCTATAACTAATAGATAAAAAACAGATTTATTTTCTAATGCATATTTTGTAATTCTTTTGATGCCAAAGTAGAATATGTCCAAAAAAATCAGCTTCTGAGATCTTTAAAAGATATATAAATTCTTTACCTATTGGCATAGGAATCTCTGCATAAAATTTTAGAGATATTTATTTCAACAATCCCATATTAGTAGCATTCAAATTTTGTGTTATTGGCAATATGTACGTATATCTTCAAACATCTAAATCAATAAATGAAGAAACTATCCGGCTAATTCAACAAAAAATATTTTTCATTTATCACATTACATCCGAACTGCATCAAATATCCACATTTACTTGCATATTTATGTACATCATAACTAATGAAGTATTTAAAAATTAATGAATAACCACTAGATCTAAAATAGAATTATTGATAGATGCAAAATAACTAATTTCAATATAAAATATATACAATCACAAAGCATTCAAATTTACATACTCACCAATACAGGTAGGTAAGGAATCATTCCATTGGGCTAAAGAATTGGGCACTGTATCACACCTAATTGCAATGGATCCATGGAGGATATATCCTGGATTACATTCAAAAAGAACCAATGAACCAACTGCAAATTCATTGCCAATCCTTCTTCCGAATCTTGGTTCAGGCACAGAACTGCATTGTGTGGAACTTGTTCTAGGAACAGCTGTGTACAAATAATCGTTGATTTTAATTTCATATTTGGTAGAGAAATAAAGATTTCAAAATGTAACTATTTAAACAAATTTCAAAGAAGTCTTCACCTTTTATCAGCACTCAAATTAACAACTTGAATACATTTCTAAAAGTTTTAGTATTCATACAAAATAAAATACAATTTAAAATGAATACTTGCTATTGTCATCAAGATTTTAATTTAAAAAACATTTTACTTTTGATCCTTTAAACAACATCAAGTAAGGTTTTTTTCTTATTTTTTGTTTTACTAAACTCTTACTAATGTAACAAAAAGGTTTGAATTAGGTATTTCAATTTATGGGATGATAACTGAAAGATATTATTTTTTTCTTTTTAAACTGGGATACCAAGTTCAAACATGTGTCAGGTTTCATGAGGTAATGTCACATTTTATTTTTCAGTAGTTTCATAGATTTAGAAAAGAAAACACAACATTTTACTAATTTCACAGTATGTTCACAAATTTAGCTGTTCAAAATATGTTTGTTATTGATGAAGACAATTATGTTCAAGGCTAAGTAGAAGTCAGACAGATTAACAACAATAGAACTTTTTGTTTTAATCATACAATATCAAATTTGAAATTGCTTTTAGACTTTATAGGTATGTCCTTCGATTGTGACTTTTTTTTTTTTTTGGCTTAGTAAAATAGAATGATAACAGGATGTTTTTTCTTTTTAAAACACATACAGATGGGATTAAAGAGTTTGACAACAGCCCAAAAAAATGATATGATGAATTCCAAATAGATTGATTCCGCTTGTGACTTGTAATAGTGCCTTTTTAAGTTTGTAATATCACATACTGTTTAATGAAGGAATACTATTAAAAATGAAACAGTAAAATATTATAGCCAACATTATAAATGGGTAAAGGAAGTTAATAAAAGTATCAAATCATATGTTTATAAATGTCTTAAGAATAAAGTTCAAGATACATTTGAGAATAACTACTACATGATCATACACAATTAAAAGAAAATGTTTCGAATTATAGACCTTAATATATTAATGATAATGTGGAAGCTTGTCTATAAAAGGCAAGAAGAAACTGTGTAAACAAACTTTCAGTTGCACAAAAATATTTAATAGCCATGAAGAAAGTTTGAAATCCCCTGAGAGAATGAGAAACTAAAATTTTAGAATGGAATAATGATTTCCCTGCATGTCTAAGTACATCAGCACAAAATTTTGCATATTTTTAATTTAGAATGCTAGGCTATGGGGAAAATAAACTATGTAGAGAGTGAAGAGTTGTCAGAAAAAAAATAAATGTTTTAAAACAATATGTCGGAAGGAAGGAAAATCATACTTGAGAATGATGATGGAAGCAATAGGTCACTTTTGACTTTGGTCAAAGTAACAGTGCTCTAGTGATGAGGGAGGGAACAGGGCAAAACTTAAAAAAAAGAAAAACAACTAAAAACAACTTTGATCTCTCCTATATGGTTATGAGGATCTCATCATTAATAATTCTGAACATAGCATGAGGTAACTGATATCATTCCTTAGTGTGTTTCTAGGCTACAGGGTCACTTACCTTGATAAACAAAGTGAAATCCCTTAGCTGTTATTGGTCCAACTGAAGTAAATCGAATTGTGATCTGATTACCTGAACTCAATGGAAGTGATTCTCCTACTCAACGAAACAAACACTAAGATATCATAAATAATTTCATTCAGTAAACCTAACAAATTATATTAATTTACAGTTATTTGAAAATGTCAATCTATGTTCTATCAAATTACTTTAATATATCCTACCTCTGACAATATATTTTCTTTGGGTTCAGCTTCAATCTCAACCTTTTTACCAGAGGCTTTTATTACATTTGATACATATTGTCTCATTTTAAAAATAATCCTTACATATTTTATATTACATTAAATACCACAGACTAAGTGACTATTATATTTACTTGATTACAATCCCCCAAAATAGTTGGTTATATTTTTCTCAAGAGTTTAAGTTACTATTGTGTTTCTATTTTTGTTTTTAATAAAGAGTGATTCTATTTTCAGTTTATGTATCATATGGATGACATAAATCTCAACTTTCATTCTAATACCAATCAAAGTCAGTCTTTAATCAATAATTGATGCATGGCAGTTCTATTAAAGGATACCTGAATGGGATCCTGAGAGGGAAGATAACAGAGAAGATTGCTGAGTTGGCCCATCATACACCTCAACAACATCGTGGAGTGATGTCTGGAAAAATACAAACTGGCCAAACACCACTGATCAACAGGAACCAGGAGAAGCAAACAAATCACCAACCATCCAAAAACGAAAACAAAACAAAACAAAAAAAAAATAGAAAGAGGAGGAGAGAGAGAACAAAGTATTACAATATAATACTCATCTTTCTTCTACCTTTAAAAGAGGGTAGGTGCCAATTGGTTGATATGCCTAACACACGTATTTCAGGTCATAAAGGTAATGACCATGGCCTAAAAGCAATAAAATTTTTTAAATACTATTTTTTAAAAAATAAATTAAATGGGTATAGCATGTATTTTTGGATCAGAAATCACAAGGTTGGTGATTATTACTTTATAATAACTTTGATTTTCCCATTGGTAGTTTGGTTCTTTTCACTTTGTGACTCTCTTCTCTTTTTCTAATTTTTTTCTCCTCTTTTATATAAGATAGACAATGTTCTAATTTGGGGGATTTTTTTAGAATGCTTTTAAAATGCTGTTCCACTATGAGTAATAGTTCCACTGGTACAGTGTTCACATTCTAACTTAAAAATGATTCCTAAGCATTGTTAATATTCTGCCAAAATATTTCTTTATAATTCCTCAGCAACTGAGATATACATATTTACAAAATGTTGTTTTTCACGGTAAGTACAGATGTGAAGTACTTATCAATAGATATTTATGTCTCTCATTTTTGTACTTTTCCTTTAATTATACATGAACTTTACGTTAGAAACTACCCAAACTATAACTTAAAAGAAAGAACCTGTTCCAGAACAGAAATAAGCTTATATTTTGTTTTTTAAAAAAGGAAATAAATTTTTAAAATTATCCTTAAAACACTTTGTTGAATAGAAAAATTACAGGGTTTAAAAGAATAGTTTCTTAAGTTTAATAATGTAAAAACAAGGTAACTTTTATAAACTCAAAATCACATTACTGTAATTAAACTATACATTGCATGAATATATATTTTAAAGTTCATCATAATTTATACTTGAATCAAGGTTATGGTCATTCTTTGGTGGTCCTATGAAGACAGGCTAATTCATCTGAAACATGCTGAGTTTTACATATGAACACATACACATAATACTGTAAACAAAGATACACTTTTTTTTGTGTGTGCCTGCTAAAATAAGCTGGTGATCTCAGTCCAGTTCTTTGTGGGGTAAAGGAAAATGAATACAGATACAGAGTTGTTGCTTTGAACAATTCCTGACCATTGTTGTGCTATTTTTCATAAATAATTCTCCTGAAAACATTTCTTAGAAGTCATGAAAACAAATTTATGTTTCTGTTGAATCAGATACATGCATTCTATTGTTTTAATAGTTTACAAGTCATATGAAATTTCAGTCCAGACCTTTTTAAAAGATCGATATATTGGTCCACCAAATCCCAAGTCATTTCAAAAATATTCCAAAAAATATTAAGAAAGTTTTTGTTTTCTGTTTTTGCATTTGTTTAGATTGGTGTTTGATCTGTTTTCAACTGTGTCTTTGAAAGTTTCTATTATAATGCAGATGTCCTCATTGCCTGTCCTGTTAGGTAATCACAGGCACTTTGTAAAAACACTGCGCAACAAGTCTCTTGGTAGATAAACTATTCTTTCTCTGTATCTTTTTTGGGAAGACATTAGGAAAAAAAACCCACTAAAATTCAACATCTTTTAACTCATTCTGCCAAATATTTCAAATATTTCATTAGGAAACATGCCCAGTTCCCAAGCAAACCACCACATTACAAACAATATCTAAAAAACAAAACAAAACAATCCCCCCCCAAAAAAAAACCCTCAAAAAACAAAACAAACAAAAAACCAGAGTCATCCAAGGGCTTTTTCTAAGGAAAAACAATTTTTTTTCTTGTTTTTAGGCCTATTGTTCACAATTGTCACTTCTCTACAGGTAGACCAGAATTTTGTGTCACTTGTGAACTGGACATGTTGAAAGGGTAACTTCTAACAATATAGCCATAAACACCGCATATTTGCAATGCGTTAAGTAATGAAAACCATTCGGCATGTCCTTGGAGTGTTCTTAGTAACTTGTGCTTGCAATTTGTGGTGTTAATTCTGAGCTGACAGTGGGGAGAACTGAGAAGGGCTGGGGGTAAGGGAGTGGAGTGTTGAATCTAGCCTCATTAAGCACTCACTAGCTAGTGGTAAGCTACTACTCTTTAACTGTGCTCTAAATCTGCATTAACATAGCCAAGGAAATCTTAAATTAAAAATAGTCTTTATGAGAAAAAAAAGTTACTCTGAGAGTATACTAAACCATTATATGAAAAATAAAATTTTAAAGTACATTTTTGAATAAGTTTTTTGTAGTATGAAATATCAAGAACACTTGCATAGTGATCTGATTTCCTACACATTACCAGGTTAAGTATTGCCTCACTAAATTATGTTACAAGCCCGAATCAAATCTTTCTCAACTAGAAATCTCAAGAATTAAATGGTAAACCTTGTGTTTGCTTCTCCATGCCGTCCACAAATGCCTTTATTTAGTTAGTTTTCTTATGTTCACACAGCAGTAGGTCTTCTGCTTCTAAAATGTTCTGAATGGCCAACTGCACCCTTTGCATGGTTGAGGACTTTGTAGGAAAAAATTGTGAAAGACTTTAAGATGAATCAAAAGATAACTGGATGTTGTGTTTTGGTGAGATATTTTTTTAGCTTACCTTTCTGGGTCACCTGTGTTTTGGGGGGGCTGTGGTGCATGCAATGGATTATTGTCCAATGGACAGACCTGTAAATTCATTTCAGCATTCCATGCTTATCTGTGTATCTATGTATCAATCTACCTATCTACTGATCTATATTTGACTATTGAATTCTATATTGAACCACTGTAGTAGTTACTGAAATCCTCGTTAATTCCTGGGTTAAATAAAATTTTTGATACATGAAAAGAATTTGATACATGTTTACTTTATATTTGCATGGGAGTCATGGTTACACTCTCATTAAAAAACAAAACCGAACAAAAACCCTTTTAACACTGATCTACGTACCTCAACCTAATGACTGGGCCATCTTTTTATTTCTAGGACTACAATTAACCTCCAAAGTCTGGGCTGATTATGCCTTCTGAAATGATTAGCGAGCCCTCTATCTTCTTTTTCTTAGTTTCCAACAGAGATACAAAATTCTCTGCATCTCAGCTCCAGGGCTTCTTTCCCTTTCTCTGGAGATCTGCATGTGAATATCAAAAGTACTTTGTTCTCAGGCTATTAGAGTAGGCTATAAACACTAAGCTGTTTCTTAAGGGAAGCACCACTTTAAGTGAATTTTTTTCCTTTCTTAAGCATGATAGATCTTAAAAATAATCTTTTAACTCCTTTGTTCGAAATCTGTTTTATAATGTTATATGTGTATTACTGCAGTCTAGAAAAAAGAAGAAAGGGGAAGCCTAATAAGGTAGAAATAAACATGTAAAATACCACTACAAATCAGTCTATGCAAAGAATCTATCATTATCTCTGAAATTACTTCTGAGCCTCTTATTTTCCACATATTTTATCCTAGAATACAGTTTATTAATCTAACTAAAATTGTTGATTCTATTCTATGATGTACTGGAAACAGCTGGGGTCAGAAAGCCAACTGGTCCAGAGAGAGTCTTTCTCTTAGATGCCATTAACTATATTTGTAGTCATTGAGGTAGCAGTTTACCTTTACCTATGGAAAGATGTTAGGTTAGCCAATTAAATTAATTGTAAACCAACAACAGGGCATGTTGGGCACATCTTTTAATGCAGATCATTGCTGTGCTGATCATTTAATCCATTCTTAAAAGCAAGTCCTCTACCAACCTCTAATGGACAACATGTAGGAGGTGTTCTAGGCTGCATTTTTTAAAAAAGAAAATACAATTTAGATTTTTTTATAAAGATTTTATTTATATATATGAGAGAGAGAGAGCGAGAGCATGAGCAGGGGGAGAAGCAGACTCTCCTCTGAGCTGGGAGCCTAATGCGAGGTTCGATCCCAGGACCCTAAGATCAAGACCTGACCCAAAGGCAGACACTTAACTGACTGAGCCACCCAGGCACCCCTACAATTAGATTTTTAAACATCACTTAGTCTGCTTAAATCACTTAAATAGTGAAAACCTCTAGTTTAGATCAGATAGATAGGATATTTACTCCAACTTTAAAATTTCCTAGTTTGTTTGCTCCCCCATGAGCAAATAAACTCAGAATGAGACAGGACATTGTGTTTATCTCTTTTTCTTTGTACGTAAAGCAAGGTTTGTCTGACTTCTAATTTTTACAGTACTCTATCCAACCAAGGCAGAAAGGCAGGGTTCCATTTACTGAGATGGTTTGCATGATACCAATGTTCATTTAACTAAGTTTCAAAGAGCATTTGTTTCCTTATTCTGCACCAACTCTGTCATCTCTCCTTCAGTCACTTTCGTTTAAGTCATGAGACTTTATCCATTCTGCTTAATTTAGCCATTCCAAATGTAAGTCGGTAAATGATGAAAGGATACCTGGGATGGCATAAAGAAACTCCTGAACATTAATATGGCTGCACAGTTAGAATGAACAGTGCAGACCAGCAATCCCTCAGGAAGTATCTTTGTGGAAAACAGTACAGTGGACGGGTGAGGTGAGACATCATGAACTACATGGTTTAGCACGCAGAGGGGTGTGCCTTTGTTTAGAATATAAATAAGTAGTTCTCTACTCTCACTGCTGCTGAAATGTTCCACCATTGCCTAAGCAAGTCAGAAACTTTTGGAAGTTGCATTTAATTCTTGTGCCATCAAAATAACTAGCTAGTGCATTCATTGTACAGAGGCTCACTGATTTAGCAATTAACTTTAAATGAGGATAATAAAACAAACATGGACACGACTGATGCTATTCAGTGATTAGGATTGGAGTTATCGCATTAAAAATAAATACTGAGTTTATGCAAATACAGAAGAGTTTTAATTTTGCCTTTGTCAATTTTGTTTTTCTCTCAGGAATCAGTCACAGAGTATCCCAGTGGCATACTAGTTTTAAAAGGAAAAAAAAAAAAGCCCTCAGACTCAGATGGGACCATGGCTAAAAGAACTGATCTAACCATTTCTATTTAAGGCGGTGATTGGTAAACTTCAAACTTGCTTTGATGTAAACGGGATCAAATTTGGTAGAGGAAGGCAGGGAAGTAGGTCTCTTAGGGCAGTGGTAGTTCTAGCAGTCGGATGGGCACTAGCCCATTCACCCTGGTGCCAACACGCTAAAATGATGTGATTTCTTTGCTCTAGGAAAGAATGGATAAAGCAGCTTACATACTGTCAGCATCTGCAACTGAGCAGATTTAGATGGACTAATGCTTTAAAATCACAAATCTATGGGTCCGGAATGCCCTAATAAAGGCTAAATGAAAACTGGCAAATGAAGAGTTAGGTTAGGTTCTGGAATCAGACTCTAGGACTGAATCTAGGATGAGTCACATGAGGAAGTCACTTCACCTTTCCATGCCTCAACTTCCTCATCTGTAAAACGGGGAATAATAAAAGTACCTAACCTCATAGGATTGATGTGAGTTATCATGTACATCGACACTTGTAAAACACTCTGAACAAGTACCTGAACACAGTAAGATGTATTAGTTATTACTACTAGTATCTCAGCCTTGTAAATATATATGCTACTAATTCAATCTGAAAATTCACTGGTAGGCAAAAGTTAATTGACCTTCGAAGTTAGATAATATATTTTTTTCTCATACTCTCCTTTCCGCACATGCATATTTAGAACAAAGCACAGACCTAATTGGGTTAGAAGAGCATTCCAGCTGTTTTAGTCAAGGGTTCATTGGACTGATGATTTCAAAATGGCTATGCACTTCTCTGTCTACTTGATTTTACATTCTATCCTTTCGGGTGGAATATGAAACTGGAATTGGCAGTTTTCTATATGGGCTAAGAATAAGGGAGCAATGTGAGAGCGCATTCTACTTTTGTTTTAGTTCCCTTCATCTTAAGTCCTAGTCCCTCTGTTGCAAAGGCACTGAAACACCATCACAAAAGAAATAGTTCCACACAGAGGGGAGTCTGGGCAGGAAAAGGAAAAGAAAAATACTGTAAATTCCTATTAGATCTCAGCATGATTCTCAACATGCCTGCTGTCCTTTTCAAAATCTATACATTCTTTTGTATCCCAGGGTTCATTTTGATTGTATTAGGCACTCAGCTGGTTAGTTGCTCTGTGAAAAAAATGTAAAGAAGTCACTCCTGTTTTGCTCAGCTTGCATTTTATTCACCAATACGGCACAGGAGAAAACACACATGTGCGCTCACACCACCAGCAGAACAGAAGTAAGATTCACATCAAAGATGTATTTGGAACTGTACCTGATTATGTGTGCAAGCATGAAAAAATTACTGTTGGTGACATAAGATATCAAAAAGTTTGGCTACCGTTATATGAATTTTGTCTCATACTTTCACCTCATATGAATACTCCAATATTGTAGGAATGTCCATGTATGCAAAATGCTTCCTTTTTCAATTAGTAACATACACATACAGTACTCTTTGTTCTCTATATGCTCTGTGAAACTACTTATTGTATAAAAAGCTCCAAGGTTGCTTTTGGGATATAATGCCACTTGGATACCTCATGATTTTAAAAGCATTCTCATTTAAAGATGATTATAAGTATCCAATTAAAACCTCGATTTTATGAAATATATATATAAAGTGAAATATTATATATATTATATATTATATAAAGTGAAGTATCTATATAAAGTGAAATATTATAACAATTTATTCAAAAGCATCAAAAGGCAGAACATTTAAAATCAGTCCCAAACCAAATTAGTGTGCTACTTATTTTTTTTTAAGATTTTATTTATTTGAGAGACAGACAGAGAGACAGAGATAGTGAGAGAGAGCATGAGTGGGGGAGGAGAGGGAGAAGCAGGCTCCCCGCTGAGCAGAGAGCCTGATGTGGGGCTCGATCCCAGGACTCTGGGAGCATGACCTGGGCTGAAGGCAGTGGCTTAACTGACTGAGCCACCCAGGCACCCCAGTGTGCTATGTATTTTCAAAACATCATCTAGCACTGGAAAAGTTTGAGTAGAAGTTGCACTGATATAATAATAATTGAGAATTTCATCAGTATTTTGGAAACGTTTATATTTTCCACATATCAGTTAGATTCCAAATACTTAGTCATTATTATAGTACAATGCCAGTAAACTATTAACTCACAAAGAGGTGCTTTACACTAATATAGCATTTTAGATAAGGTGAGTCTTGTGAATCATACACTAATTATCTAGGGGCTATTTAAATCACATAGAAGCTTGCCTCCACCATAGATCCTGGGGCCAATCTTGCCCTAGAGCAAATAACCTAGAAGTGCTCCATTAGTCAGCATCTCACAGAGCACCATTGAGAGCATTCTGGCTCTGAAAAGAAATAGACCAAAATCTTGTTATTGCAATTTTGTAATAATCAGGAAAAGATGCTATTTTAAAAACAAAATCATGGCTCTGACCATGGTACCTGATTATCCAGTAAACTAAGTAGCTCCAGAAATCTTGTCCTGCTTTGAATTCATAGCAGTAAAGAGGATCCTAATTTATTTTCCTGTTAGCAGTTTCCTGTGTGATACCCGTGCCGATCTATAAGCTAGGTTTACTGACTAAATCCATCATATTTACTTTCAGGCTTCTCTAAAGCTGGCTGTACGTACCATTTACTCACCCCCAAAATTTCAAACTGCCTATAACTTACTTTAAACATATGGGCATTATAAAAAAACCCTCTTATAGCAAATGTAGTTCAGTTTTCTTTAATTGTTTCAGGAACAAATATCTACTCAACTGCAAGCCAGCAGCTTATCTGCAATTTGGCAGCTGTAACATTTCCCAATAGCTGAAAATTAATTTGGTGTTCAAAAAGCAATGAAATCAAGAAAAACACAATAAGCAATTCTACTGCATGTTTAAAAGAATTAAAACAGGAAAGCAAAATTAAAAGTTGAAAGTGTTACAATATTTTATTAGCACTTTTATTTTCAACTCAATTTCAATTTGGATGAGTATTTTCCTTTAACCATTCCTAAGTCTCTTTTTCTACGTATTTTGGCAGAATATGTCTGCCAAATCCCAACTAGGCCAGACAGATTTAGGTCATGAAAATATTCTCATGTGAACTATAACATAACTTAGTGGAATTTTTTTTTATTATGGAAATTTCCAAACATATACAAAGTAGAAGAGTAAAATGAACACCCATGAACCCCATCCATCTGGTTTCAACACTTATAAACTTTTCCAATTTTGTTTCATTTATTCTCTCCCATCTCTCCTGTATCCTCAACCTGGGAATATTTTAAAGCAACTCTCAATATCCTACCCCTTTTCCATAAAGGTTTCAATATTTACTTCTAACAGATGAGGACTTTAAAAAATAACCACAACTAACCACTGTATCTAATAAAACTAACAACAATTTCTGTAATTTAATAACCATTTCTTAATCCCATTTCCTGATTTTCTCCCTTCTGAAGAAGTATTTTTTATAGTTGTTTTGATTAACTCAGGATCCAGACAGGATCCACACATTTCATTTGGTTGAGGTCACGAAAGTCTCTTCCAATATGTTAGATATTGCTACGTATTTTCAAAACATCATCTAGCACTGGAAAAGTTTGAGTAGAAGTTGCACTGATATAATAATAATTATATCATTGACCTGACCCCCATCTCATTTTGGATGTTATATACTTCTGGAAAAATATGGGTCTTCTGAAGGCAGAATACTGAAGTAGGATAAAACTCAACTGATCAAATTTTCCTGTCATCTAGGTTTGTTGAGAGTTAATTCGATGAAGTGCAGAACACCTCTGGAGGTAAGAGGGCTGCTATGTGCATACAGTTCCTGATCCTCTGAAGTCCCATTTCAATTAGAGCATTTTGTTTCTCTGTTTTATTTATGGGACTTTCACATACAATTCAGCATTAAGCCTGGATTCAAATTCTTGCTTTCACTGAATTCTTTACACTCTGCATATTGCCTCCTACGCATGCCATGCCTTTTCTGCAGGCTCAGCGCCCTGAACCCCTCAACTCTCAAAGTTCCACTAAGAGTTCTTTAATTGGCAAAATTTACATCTATTTTAGGATGACAGATGGAGGGGTTCATCATAAGGCAACATTTTAAAAGAGTTTCTCAGTTTTTCCAAAAAAAGAAAAAGTGCTCTTAATAAATAAGGTGTTCTATGTGCTGTAGACTCTTAGCCCTTTTTAGGGGTAGATTTTAGAATTCAGAAGAGTAGCAGGGACATCTCTTTTTGCCCACTGGTCCTGTACCATGCTTTAATAAAACCACCTTTTTGCACACAAAGAAGAAGAAGAAGAAGAAGAAGAAGAAGAAGAAGAAGAAGAAGAAGAAGAAGAAGAAGAAGAAGAAGAAGAAGAAGAAGAAGAAAAAGAAGAAGAAGAAGAAGAAGAGGAGGAGGAGGAGGAGGAGGAGGAGGAGGAGGAGGAGGAGGAGGGAGCCCAACATGGGGCTCCATCCAGGGACTCCAGGATCATGACCTGACCTGAAGGCAGCCGCTTAGCAGACTGAGCAACCCAGGTGCCCTTCACTATTTTTGTTTTAACATTTTCACCATCATTCTTGTTGACCTTATCACTGATTTTTGGCAACATCCTCATTAGCAAAAGCATCTAATATTCTTTCAGAACTTCATTCCAAATCCCTTACCATTATTAAGTTAGTAATTATTTACTATGTGCAAAATACTGTACTGTTGCTGAGAAACTTATAAATGGAAATTCTAGATATATTGATAAATTTTGATATTGATAAATATTGATAGATTTCAGTTTCTCATATATAGACTTTTGACTAGAAAATCATTTAGGTATACAGACAAGGTTGAAAGAAATCCGAGACAATTTTTTTTTCCTTCACTTGGTACACATATAAAATTTATTTGGATTAATAACATCACTAGTTAATAAACAATGAACCTATTGATGTTTGAGGTTGATGTATAAATCTATTGTTATCTGTCTCCTTACCCAGAACTTTGTACATACAGATCAATTTAGTTCCTTTTAAGAGAGTTTATAGATATGTTAAACAACTCTCCATTGAATTAATAAAATACCATTTTGTGGATGTGGCCTTTTGTTAACAAAGAACTAGATCTCATGGAAAATTAGTGATACAAGGGTCAGTGGAGACCTGTCTCGTCTCTGCTCTCATATTGGGCCAATCTAAAACCTATGAATGCATTGTGTTCAAAAGATATTACCAGTAGACTGTTGAGATTTTAAAATGCATGTTCTCACGAAAACAGTGTAAAAATGATAGGTGCCCAAATTAACTCACAAGATCAATTTGAGCTAAAATCAGTGTAGTTCATGAAAATAACAGAATATTTTGACTCTACAAGAGATTTCAGAATCTGTCTCAATTCTCTGTTTTACAAATGAGGTAACTGACGTACAAAATAGTTGAATGATTTGCAACAATAATCCTATAGGAAAATGCATTCTAAGCTCCAATTAAAACAACAAGAAACACCCCGCAGGATTTGGGACTTCACTGGGAGAAGAAAGGTCAAAGTCCCTAGACATAAATAACATAATTACTACACCTGCATGGAAAACACTGCTTGATTCTGTTTTTTTTTTTTAAGAATAACTGGCATACAATATTATATGTAGTTTCAGGTGTACTATGCACAACACAGTAATTCAATATTTTATACATTATGAAATAGTCACCACAGTAAGTCTAGTTACCATCTGTCACTATACAAAGTTGTTATGATATTATTGACTATGCAGGTCAATATACATATATTTTCTATGATAAGGTTTAACTAAGTTAGGCACAGTAAGAGATTAACAAGAATAACTAAAAATAAAATAGAACAACTATAACAATATACTGTAATAAGTTATGTAAATGTGGCCTCTCTCTCTCAAGATATCTTACTGTACTGTACTCACACTTCTTGTGTGATGATGTGGGATGATAAGATGCCTACATGATGAGATGAAGTGAGGTGAATGACGCAGGCGTGATGAACCATTCGGCTACTATTGACTTTCTGACAATATCTCAGAAGGAAGATCATCTGCTTCTTGACTACAATTCCCTGTGGGTAACTAAAACTGTGGAAAGTGAAACAGTGGATAAGGGGGGACCTACTGTATTCAAACTTCTTGGGTTGTCTGGATATGTCAGAATCCTTCTAAATATTCTAAGTTACTTAATAAGCTGTAATTCCAATGGAAATATCTCACATTACAGTATAAAAAAGCTTTTTACTTACATGTGTAAAATTTATTCATAGACCTGTATAAAGCATTTAGCTTTTAAAAGAAGCTGTGTGAAAAATGTGTTTTGGATTGTCTTCAATGGAAAAATGGTTGAAAATTAATCATTTTGTATCTGAATGCAAAACAAGCTAAAATAGCATCACCTCAGTTCTTCCCAAACCACTTGTAGGGAAAGTTAACTGTTCAGAGCACTGATCAGTGCTAAACACAAAGATAACTAAAAAATATGACTTCAAAAAAGAGCAAACTATTTACTAATTTCTCATTATCATAACAAAGAATAATTAGTGATGCATTTAACTAAATATTTAAAAATTAATTTATAATCACATTATTGTTAATTAAGAACATATGAAGACATAAAATACTTGTGCATGTGAATCACTTTATATTATGTATGGGTTAAATAGTTTACAAAACCACAGTAACTAGCTTCAAAATGCAAATGGAATATTCTGTTGTTGTTTTTTTTTCCAGTGGGTGAAATCTTATTTTTAATAGAGATTTTAAGATTCCCCCTGGAGATCAAGGATACAATATGTAATTCCATAAAATTATTCAACTTCCCCCAAGTATATCTGATCTTGACCCCAATTACACTCAGAGAAGTTTTACTTCTTTTCCTATTTCCATTCTTCTATTTCTTTTTCTTTAATAAGAATTTTGTTGTTTACATGGTTCTTATATAACAATTATTCTGCATAAGTAACTAAATTTTATTTCTTAATTGTTAATTGTTAGAGAATTTTTACAGTTAGATGATGCTGGGCCCCAATTAGCAATAACCATTAAGCAAAGAATTCACATGTAAAATGGGACCATTATAACTTATTTTATACATGATATTCCAAAGTAAATAAGAGACTCTGAAAACCTTTGGGTTGTATGCTGTAAAAGGGTCACATGTGGCTTATAAGTAAAGTTTTGAGAATCAGAGCTATTAGAAATTTTACACTAAATTCTATTTTTATACATTTTTTTCGTATTTAGAGATGATAGATACAGTGTGTTAAATGATATTCTGACTTCAATTTGTGAATTCCAAATTTTCTTTCAGGTTTATTTGGACTATTTGATGGATTAGATAATTCATTTAGATTCAGTGGAGGGCAAAGAGGAGCCACGAGAAAAAAATCTAAATGAAGCCTGCTGTCATTGTTCTATGGCCACATTTGCTATACTTACTTATGCTGTCAGGAGATTGATGTGTGTTGTCAGGTTTTACCTATGATGACCTGAACAGTAGGTGCTATTATCCCCATTTTGAGTAAGAGGAAACTGAGGCCCCAAGACCACCCCAAGGGGAATTAATGACCAGAAAAGAAATACAGTGGTAATTTTTCCTTTTTCTGAACTGTGTGTATAATATATATATGTTTATACATACAAAATATGTACAATAGTATATTATATATAATAGTATTATATATTAGTATATTATATATATATATAAAATATGTGTCATTGTATAATGACATGTATATTATAGTAGTAGAAAGTTCAAAATAAGAAAATAAATGTTATGGTACAAAAAGGAAAGATGTAATGGAGCAATATTTTAATTTTGTGAATGTAATTTTGAAAAACATGAGAAAACAAACCTTTACTAAAGTTTGTACTCTTTCAGTTATTTATGTCTTAAGCAGAAATAAAAAATGCAGGTGTTTACCTAGGATGGATTAACTGAACTAAGTCAAATTCTGTTTCTTTGCCTTACAATCAGTGCTCTATCATATTGATACTATTTAAATGAAGGAATACATAGTACAACAGGTTGGAGATATGAACTAAAGTGAACTGGAATGATTCTAAATAATTAAAAATTTACTCTAAAAAATGACTGTGGTTGCTTAGTTCTAGTGTATCAAGGGCAAAAATACACAGTAAAATAAAAATAGAATAAAAATAAAAAAATAAAATAAATAAAATAAAATAAAAATACTGGGGAGTTGCTGTGTGTGTGTGTGGGTGTGCACGTGTGTGTGTGTGTGTAAAACATTATAAAAATTAATTGCACATTTCGGGCGCCTGGGTGGCTCAGTCGATTAAGCATCTGCCTTCGGCTCAGGTCATGATCCAAGGGTCCTGAAATCGAGTCCCATGTCGGGCTCCTGAGCCTGCTTCTCCCTCCGCCTCCCTCTCCCTGTCTCTCATGAATAAATAAATAAAAAATTAATTGCACATTTCAATAGATGGTTTGTATTGATTGCAAACTTTCTATAACATTTTTACAAATGAGTCTTTAGGATCAAAGGAACTAAATAGAATCATGTCCTTTTTTTTTTATTAGATAAAAAGCTGAAAAAAATGAATTATTACATTCTATGAGTGGTTCCTGGCCATTCTGTGACCCTTTCTTCCTGTATGCTCATGAAACCAGGCCTCATAGCCTCAGGCCATCATTTGTATCTCCTAAAATTGTTATGTTCTGCCTCTCCAAATTCTCTGACGCTGTGTATCTGGACTCTGTCTCATTTTCTTAGCTAATGTCTAGTCTCTTTGAAGACTCAGCTCAGAGAAGCTATCACTGAATACTCACTACTATTACCTCAGAATTTGTTGAATGAAGGGTTGCTCAAATATGCTTCTATAGTATCCACTGCTTATTCTGGTCTCTCAAGTTATTACACTATTTTGAATTTTCGATTTAAATACCTTTTTTCTCCACTACTTGAAATTATTTATTTGTGTATCCCATTGCCTACTTTCCTGGCATTCACCACATATTTGTGCAATGATTGTAGAAATTCCAATTATGTACTCCCCCCCCAAAAAAAAAAATCAGAAGTGCTGAGAAAATGTTTTCACTCTTTTCAGGTTATCAACACAATTCCTCGCAATCATTTCAAATACCAGGTGTGAAAAAAGGTGCATCAGCATGGCTCTCCTTTTTCATTTTCTTTGTTTTGTCTCACAAACAATTTTATTTAAGCAATTATCAATCATATCTGACAGAGCTTCCTTAAATATAAATTGAGTTGTCACGAGTTGCTTAAAAAGGATAGCAAACATGAGGGTATTCAGTTCAGTTCACTCGAGATTGATGGCCTCATGTCCTTAAGAAAGTAGTACACATGCCATCAGTCAAATAAAGACCAGCTGCCTGTCCTAAATCTCTCCTAACTTGAGGAGAGGTATTTGCCTAGTCACCCAGTCTACTTCACAATATTTAGGATGACCGATTCTGTGTCCATGCTAGGCCTGAGGTACAGGTTCTGCCTTGTGGAGCTGCTTCCTTAGTCCTTCCTTCTTATAAACTCATACATAGAAGCACACAGGTTCATTCTTTCTATCTTCTAAATGTGTCTTGATTCTAGTTGACCACCTCCTCTTTTCTCTATTCCCATTACCACTTCCTCATTTCAGATTCACATCATCTCTCACCTTCTCTGTGATGTCCCTGTGTACAAACCTGAAGCAACTCCACCTCCTTCTCCACACCTCTATGGAAGAGAGTAATCTAAAATACAAATCCGATTATGTCACTTCCCTATATGACAGTTTAGCTGTGGAACTGACCAGATGGGCTGCATGAACAGTTCGATATTTTCATCAGACCCCCCCCCCCACACGGTTATTTCCCTGGCATTTAATTTCTAAAGGTTACCTAAAGTTCCATGCCCACCACCACCACCACTTCTGTTAAGAAAAATGCTTATGGATACTTTTTCACTTTCTGATATGAACACTAGATCAATAAACCATATTAATGTTTTATTAATGCTCATTAAACAACAATAACTGCTTTGCAATTTTTAGAGTCTTGACATGTAGTTCACTCTCTGGAAAAGGAATTTGGAGGTCCTAACATCCAAGCTAAAATCAGAGTATTAAGGATTTAAAAAATAAAAAAGGAAGTCAGCACACACAAAACTTACTCTTAAAACAGAGATGTAAAATAATTTCATCATAGAAGGTAAAAACTTGGATATACCAAGCAAACAAATAGAGTCTTGATCTTAAGAAAGAAAAAAAAAAAAAAAAGCTTGGAAACTTGGTCTCGAGTTCATGGACAGATTAGAAGTCCAGTCAATATCATTTTTTTTTAAAGATTTTATTTATTAATTTGACAGAGACAGAGATAGCAAGAGCAGGAACACAAGAAGGGGGAGTGGCAGAGGGAGAAGCAGGCTTCCCCCCGAGGAGGGAGCCCGATGTGGGACTCGATCCCAGGACCCTGGGATCATGACCTGAGCCGAAGGCAGACGCTTAATGACTGAGCCACCCAGGCGCCCCCAGTCAATATCATTTTATTCAACAAATATTTATTGAGTGCTTATAAACATATAAATAAATATTCTTGGAGCTCACAATATACAGTCCCTGCCTTCAACAGCCTCACGAGTTAGTGAAGGTGAAAGCATGTTAGCATATACTTACCACCCTGAATGATAAATTCTAATGGTGGAGATTTTTTTCTTTAGTGTTCTTTTCATGCTACTCTTTGCTCAGAATGCCCTCCTTCTTTCCCTCTAACTGTATGACATCTACCACTTTGCCAACAGGAAGCAAGGATCACATCCTACACGAATCCTCTCTGAATTCTCATCATACAACCCCACACATTTTTAACCCACTTGAACTCCTGGGTATTTATACCTGCACCACCCATTCTGATCTGCATATATTGCTCTTAGTTCTTATTTAAAGGTAATCCTTGATGACAGGCACTCATGCTACACTAGGCATTGGGGACACAAGTGTAAAAAAGATGGGCACACTTACAAGTCTCATGGAACCGACAGTGTAGAAGAGAGTAATTAAGTACTGAGGTAGAGGTATACAAAATGTGTACTATGACCCCACTGGTGTGATAGAATAAAATAAAGGTACAATAATATTTTTGCATTACTACTATGAAAAGATATAAAAATGGCTTTGTAGGGCTCCTCCTACATGGATTTCATCTTAGGCAGAAAGTTTCAAAAGAAATTGTGGTTAATCATCAAAAACTATGGGAAACCTAACCTAAAATCACATTGAACTTACCAATATATATAGACAATCTGTAATTAAACACCTTTAGGACCCAAATCTCCAAAGCAACAAATTCATTTACAAACATGAAAGTGTGTAACGTCTGTTGGCATAGGTCCAGGGACTTTTTCTCTATTTTATAAAGAACTTAAAGCTTAAAAATTATCCATGATATTTTCAGTAACAAAATTAATCAAGAAACCACTATCCTGTGGACGTTATGGAGAAATAACAAATTAGAGGTCAAAGTTTCTGTACTTCAGCAATCGTGCAATTAAAAAAAAAAAAAAAGTCTGGTCCCCTGAGTAGGTTAAAACAATACAAATTAACGACCTAATTCTAAGCAATAGCTATGCCCTTCTAATGTCAATGAAATAGCAATCATTTTTGGAAAGCGAGGCGAGTGTCTTTATTTATCCCTAATAATTCCTGCATAAAATCTTCTTGTAAGTACCTTTCAGAATGTCTTTAAATTTTGTCCCACATGTCTGATGAGGCAGGGAGGAGAGCAAACATAAGTTTATTGAATAGGAGTACTTGTATTATATATATCATGCTTTCCAACTTCTAAAATCACTTTCCCAACTCCAATTCTCTATTTCTCCCTTCATTACCCTCTTCTCCAAACAAATCCAAGAATGAGCTATAAGCTATAAAATGATTCAATGGAAGAGTAGCAGAGGCCAGACTAAGTGGGAAAAAAAGAAAGCAGTTATCACCAACCCCAGTGCTTCCCTCTATAACTCTTTCTCAAATAGATATATTACATTATGAAAAAAATGTTACAGGAACATGTTTAAAGTCACTCATTTATGTAATCAATTATATTAATCACTATCTTTGCCAGGTACTCAGGGTCAGTTTGAAGCATGTAAGCATCTAGTTGATAATCTGTATCAATATTCTTATTGATCTAAACCAATATTCTTATTTACTGAGGTTAGAGGGAAACTGGCTTTTAAGTAATAGGAAATGTATGCATTTTTCTGTTCAAAATATGGGATTTATTATGTGAATATGAATTTATAAAAGAGTATTTATGAACCAGACAATACATATCTCAGGAGACATAGTAAACTGTTCACATAAACTACCTGGTAAACAACCTTATGCCATGCATTGATCCTTTCCAGAATTCCAGCTGATGGCAACTGCTGATTTCAGATAATACTCAATTCACTTATCTAGAGATTGAAATTATCAGATATAATACGGAACCTTGATTAGCCTGTCCCTAATGTTGTCAAGAGAGAGAAAAGGGGATTTAATTTAGTTCTTAGGGCCGTGTGTGTGTGTGTGTGTGTTTGTGTGCAAGTGTGTGCATGGGAACATGCGTTATGTGTTTACTTCCGCTTGGTAATGAGATGGGGATTCTAGATGGGGAAGAGATCAATTTTTATTTCTGTGGACTATGTCTGTGCAGCTGCCTAAGTTCTGCCAGCCCCAAGATCAAACTCTGAAGATAACTCAATATCACCATCATCAAGCCAGTCCCTACCCTCACGGATATTAAGGTAATTCATGTTATTAGAATATAAGCCATTGAATTACAATGGAAAGAGAAGTAAAACTGAGAGACGGCTTCACTGGATATCAGACACCTGATGTCTCCTTGAGTTTTGATGCTTAAAAGGCATGTTCTCTTACTAAATAGAAAAATTAATTTTATCATTAAAAAATCAATACTTTTAAAAATGTATTTTTGCTTAAAGCTGACTGGTAATATAATATAAAGCAGAGGAGATAACTTCCTTAAGAATCATTTCAGGAAAAGACAGCTTCTCATTGTATATTTATTTTATACATAAAACATATAGTAGTATACTTTAAGTTTCAGATTGTTAGTAATGACTTAGAGAAAAGGACAGCAAGAAAAATGAATGGTGATGAGGTATGGCATGTGTCTACTGTTTAATTTCTTTAGAGAGGCAGAGCTTGAACAACAGAGAAATGATGGATGATTTCTGTAGACTGCACTACTCAATAAATATATGAAAGCCACCTTGAGCTGTAAAATGTACTCTCTCTACAAAGTGAACATTTTTTGAGCTCACCCAGGCTTGTCACCCTGAATGTGAAACTTGCTATGCTTTATAGCTACATGTTACTTTTCAGGCATTGACTGGTTACGTGGCAAGCATGCATGAAGTACTGCGTATTGAGTAATCACCTCAAAAATAAACATACCAAAATGGGGTAGAGAGAAGATAATGCTCAGTAACATCCCTTTTCATTTCCAAATGTATTCCTCCTCCCTGTACCAGCTTGCAAAACTTTTCTCTTCTCTCTCTTGGAGAATCCGCTTCTCCAGGCCCTGTCCCAAAATTTGCACCTCAGGTTGTTTTTTTTTTTCCTTTTACTTCTCTGGTTCTGCCTCCCCTTCTCTCTTCTCTTGATTCTGTATCACACAAGCCTACTGACCCTCTCCTCTTGATTCTGTATACATGAGCCTACTGAATCATATGAAAACTTGCAAATACCTCCTGCAGGCAAAAATAAAAGGAGTGAACAAAGAAATAATCTAAAACAAAGGAAGGAGTAAGGCTAATAATGCTCATATATTAATAAATATGTTCTTAGCACACAAAAGTTAGAAAAACATGCCTATTGTGTTTGGTATTGCCCTGTACTATGTCCTCAAGGATTTAGAACATAAAGCCTAAACCCTAGCAGTTTGTAAATTGATTTATTAGATCAGGACAAGTATTATATTTTTGATGAGTTAGAGTGATATGGAATAGAAAATAAATCGACAAAATAAGAGAAGAGAAAAAAGATCAGAGGTATCTCAGGAAGAAAGTATGTACTGGGTTGAGAGGCAAAACATTCCTTCATGTGGATTTCAGTCAAAAAGTTTGAAAGTTTGTAACAGTATTAGGTGCTAAACTATTAATTTCTACGTAAACAAAAGACTCAATCCTGAAGAATATTTACTTTAATGCTTTGTTAGAACTATTTCCTGTGACCCAACCACATTTTGGCACGAATTACAGAGACAGAAAAGTAACTGTGGCTACAATAAATTTTTATTCCAAAAGTACAGGTCGGTAAGCTGAGGTTGGTAAGTTCAAACAGAAGTTTGTGTGAGAGCCGTGCCATCACTGTTTATTTAGAAATAAATTTAGGGAGTAAGCTCATATTCCAAGAAGATGAAATAACTCACCATTGTAGACAGCTACCTCCCAAGGGCAAAAATGATCTACAGCAGGGAAAGAATGAAGAATGTTCCTTGTATGTATTTTACCAGCTGTGTGGAACAGAATATAAGTTCTTGTGGGCAGAGGAGTCTAGAAGCATATATATGTGCAATTGTCACCTTAATAACATCTACCTGAATAATGATCATAATTTTTTGCTTTACAAATGACTGCAGAAGTATTTTTTTTCAGAAGTATGTTTTTTACTTAAGTTGGTAATTACCTTTAGGATTTAGTGAATTAATGAGTTAAAAAGAAAGTAGTATATCACCTATTCTGGTGGCAAATCCTTTGTGTTAGGATCAATTATTTCTTGCATTTATTGTATGAATCTCTATTGTGGTAATTCAAGTGAATTTACTTGCAAAGTCCCATTAGTGTGCATATGGTCTAGTAGCTATTTTATTTCTTAAATGGGGTACAAGGGATAAAGCTGCCAGGGAATTGGATAGGTTTTCAAAATTATAAATCCAGACCACTTCCATCTGCTGACAGAATAAATTTAGAGATCTTCACCCATGTCTAAGCATTCTTGAGAAGTTTTTCAAGGCAATGTGAAGTGGCACTTACAAGTAAAATTTGACAGACTCCAATTGCAATCCCCTAAGTCACAAACAAAACAACTTTGGGCAAGTTAATGAAATAAGCTGACCTCATTCCATTATAAAGATTAAATGAGATGATAATGCAATCCCCAGCATAATACTTTGTGCATGATCATCATGATTACGTTTACTTTTATACAATGTATGTGGCAGAATTGGGATTTAGTATTAGGTTTGTTGTTTAACTCACAAATGCAACTGCCAGTTCACTCTACTAAATTATTATCCTCATCATTATTGTCGTAGGTACATTTGTAAGCATGTTCTTTTTACTCTCCTCCCCACAGCTACAAGCATTCTTCTCTCCCTATTATGGACTTTTTAGTCCTTATAATCTATACCAATTCTGTGTTGTTATTATTGCCGTGGGTGTTTTCATAGAGGTTTTTTCCCCCCTCAGAATGAGGTTGTAAACTTCTCAAAAGAGAGAAAAGCAGTAACATTTAATTTCTCTTGGCAGACGTAAATTTAGCATGAGGTTAATGAAGCTCCTGGTTTGCACAGTGTCCTTCCAAGAACCTGGAAGAGGACCATCAGTGTTTTCACAGGAATATAGGGTTTGGCAACATTTGCACAAGTAACAATCTGTTTTCTTAGAGAGGGTTCCCCAAACTAACTCAGCTTTAGGCCACACAAAACCTTCCTCATTCCTACTTCTGTGCATGAACTCAAAGAGAGAGCTTATTTATTTATAAAGTTGCCTCCACTGTATTTTTTTTTTAATCCAATAAATAGTTCACCAGAGTGGGTTACCAGTTAACAGTACATCTTGACTGACTGCACACATTCAGCAAACAGGGAGATGCACATGGTTTCATCCGCTCTTAATACTGAAGAACAGCTACTCTTGGCGTTGGCAATCCAAACAGCACTTAGATTTTGGAGGGGTGAGTAAAACCAGCAACACTGTATCACCAGCAGACCCTGCATGACTGACCACAAGATCTGACCATCACTACCCACCTGCATGTACCCACTGACCTTTGTCCCACATTTTTTTTAAGTTCTTCTTTCCCACTTAAGACCTGGTGGGCAAAGCATCCCATGATTGGAACCAAAACTAACCCCTCAAGCAATAACGACTGCCTTGATGAAAATCTCTGGCCAGCTCACATCACGTAGACGGGTTTGAGCTCAACCACTGACTCACACATGTACAGATGGACGATGGAGTGACCAACAATCACCTCTATCGTATTATAATGCTAAAGTCTCCACCCAGAAAGGAGCACAAACCTCATTAACATAATCTACAATGTATGTATAGGTATGTTTCCTTAGGGCACATGTGCAACCTTATACCTACCTCTACATATGATGATAAAATTCCCCTTTCTGAATATTCATCCTAACCCTAAATAAAAGGAACCCATTCACCCTTGCTTGGGGAGTCCTGGCTTTGAAAGTTATTCCCCATGATCTCCTTATTTGCTGCAAATAAAGTTTCCTGTGTGTGACAACTCCACCTGGTGTAGTCTCAATCTGTAATTCACCAAGGAGCCAACTCATGCTAGTTCAGATACAACTGGGGACTATCAGTTTGGGGACAGTGTTTTTTTAAATTAGCATAGATTTGATTCAGGACAAACAATATATGGAAAAGTGATGAAAAAGCAGTTGTTTTTCCTTAAAAAAAAAAGAATATTTTTTTGATGTGGGAGAGAGAGCATTGAATCCTCAAGCATGTTGTAGGGGCCAAGGACAGGTTCCCCCCCCAAGATGGGCCACTTTGGCATAAATATTATTTTGAGTTAAAAGCAATCAAAATCCAGCAGATTCAGGAAAGTTCTTTATCTCCCCCTCAAATGCCTGCTGGTACCAGGAAGAGAGCTATTAGCAGAGACCCTTCTTTACCTAAGAAACTTATCTACACAATAGAGCAACCTTTGTTTTCCAAACACCTCATTTCACTTTCTGATAATGGTCTTTCTCTCCTTTGTATTTTCAGACCCCTACCCCTCTCCTTAGCTCAAATCAGCATTTGTTGCCTCACTGTCTTTGGAATTTCCGTGTTTGTGTGGATTCTCCATATATATGCTATTAAATTTTATTTTCTCCTATTAATCTGTCTCATGTCAACTTGATTCTTAGTTCAGCCAGAAGAACCTCGAAGGGCAGAGGAAATTCTTCCTCTTCAACAATGCCAACAACAATAATAATAGCAACAACAACAACATAATATATTGACAACAAGCAGAGTGCTAAATGCTTTATAAACATTATCTCTAAACCCTAAACAATTCTGTGAGGCAGGTATTAATATCCTTGTTTCATAGATGAAGTAATTGACATCTAGCATTAAATAATGGCACATGACCATGCAGCCAGTACTAAAACCAGTTGGGCCTATTGCCCATCTGGTGTACACCAGAACTGAAAATCTTGGCTTATAAAAGTAGGAAAGCAGTTGCAAAACTTTATTCATCATGAGCTCATTTCTAAGGTCAAATTTCTTAGGTGCATTTCAATGAAGTCAGATCCAGGCTTTGGAAACTAATAAACCTTGGATATATGATGCAACGACTTAAAATATTTTTGTTAAGTAATCATTTTTCACAGCAGTTAGTAGAGTGCTTACTAAGGCAAAACAATAGATGGGGCACATTTTTTAACTTGGGTACATTTCAAGATAGCTTAAAAAATGATTTATGACTTATATCTCAGAATTGTGCCTGATACACTCTGCACTGAAAACAATGTGCATTTTTCCTCTGTATATTTTTCCATTGTGTTGTCACTGTTAATTGGTAGATATACTATCTTGGCCATCTCTCAAACCGTCTGCGAGAATTTTTGTTTTGGGGGTATTTATGGGCACAGTGCATTTCCAACAGATATGAAATAAAAACCCTTTTAATCCAATTAAATTTAAAAATCATTTGTGGTAATGACCTGAGTATCAGAGGATGAAGATAAATAAGACACGACACATTCCCTCAAGTGGTTTCTAATCTAGCACAATGGTTGTCAAATAGAGTGATCATGGAACTACATTTTTTTTTCTTTTTTTTTAGGAATCTACATTTTTAAGAAGCACTCCACTGATTATTACATGCCTTGTCCTCCCTTTGAGAAACTGATCTAATAAAAAGGACAGACATGTCTATAACTAAGTACAATATGAATTATATTAAAATAAGTATAATAAAGACAATGATAAGGTAAGGAAAGACTATTTCTTTGTCTTTTGTGAATTTAAAAATAAATCACTGTTACAGTCATTCTCCACTTATGAAGAGAACTATTAAGACAAAGATGGGAGCATTTATGAAAGAGGATTTCAACTGCCTCCATTTTGACCTCAGTCTGTACCTTCTAATGGATTAAGTTTTTCTTTCCAGCCTCTCTCTTAACTCAGGCAAAAAACCTGGAGGGCAAAGCATCGGTGATGGGAACTGAAACTACCCTCTCAAGCAATAGGGATTGCCCTGACACTAGCAAGACCCCATGTGATTAACCCCAAGACAATGCTTGACTTGACCTTTACTGCTAACGAGCATATACCCACTGACCTTTGTCCCACACTTTCCTTATATAAACCTAGAAGTATTTTCAGCATTTTGGAGATAGTCTTTGAGATGTCAGTCTCTGCCTTTCTGGTGTTGACTTCACTGAAATAAACTCCTTTCTGATTTCACCAACACTTACCACTTGTCTCTCTGCCTTTGGATTTTGTCAGCAGTCAGTGGCTGAAGCTGGTCTATTTGGGATCCCTGGAGCCAGGTGCCTTTGCACCCTGGTTACATCTCGAAAAGGGTCCCCTCCTTCTGTCCACATATAATATTATTTATACTACTGTATAGTACATCCCATACTGCTGACTAGAAGAAACTGTTCCTAGTTACAAAAATAGTTTTTCTGCTTTAAAAAAATTCTGACGACAAGTTTTATTCCATTGTGTATACACAGGCATATTTTATTCCTTCTTGCATTTTTATTCAGTAATAATTGTTCTTCCTCAGTTCTAGCTGGATGTTTTCTGTTAGTGTAATTGGAGTCTACCGAAATCTGACATTTTAAATATATTATTGGAAATGAAGTCAGTATATCAATAAGGTGAAATGTGCTACAAATCCACACAAAGCAAAGACATATGGCATCTGAATGAATGTGAATGCCATTGTGAGTAGTCAACTGTGGATGCTCAGTGGGATATCCTCATGGTTTTGTGTCTAGTCTTTATCCAATGTGGACTTTACACTTGGTTGAATGACAAGCTTTTATTCGAGCACAGCTAGAGACTGATTAAGTTAGTTTCTGTCTATGCTGAAACGCAATTCACTAGATTTATATAAGCTTTAGCACTTGAAACAAAAGGGATATGAAGAGTTATATCAATAGTAGACTGTTGAAAAGGAACAGCTTTTGGAGTAAAATCAACAGCTGAAATCGGTTGAAACATCAGTAGATTTAATTATTTCCAACATCTTCCATGTATTTGTGTCAATTATTATTTCCAAAAAGCAAACGAATTCTGTTATATTTAAGTATCTCATAAAAGGGAAAATAAAACCATAGTTTAGCGTATACTTATTTAAATGAAGAGTTTATCTATAATTTGAATATTCTCTTTCAGAAGAACAGATTGCAAACACCTCAGATTAGGAGTCATCTTTGCATACAGCCTTTGGTATGATGGGGGCTCGATGAATGTTCCCTGAACAGATGAACAAAAGAATCCCTGGATTCAGGAATAAATATATCAATAAATTATAAGCATCCTATAACACCCTATTTTCCCCTCTTTAGAGCTTTTTTGGGGCTATGTATCTATACACATCTGAACTATATAAATAATATAATTTGGATATAAAAAGCTTTTCTTGTAAGATAGAACACACCCTTTTTGTGTTTTGTTAGATTTTAGTGTTCTTTTTTTAAATAGTTCAAATCTGTGGCTTTCCAGTATTTTTATTAATGTTAATTCTTACAAAACTGTGATAAGCATGGTAAATTCAGTAGCAGTATTCAGTACAAAAAATAGTGATTTTTTTCCAAGCTCACCTAACTACTTAAAAGCCCAAGAGGGCTTCTCTAGCTTCCACAAAGATACCTAGAATTTCTCAGTCTTCAGCGATGTCTCTCTCCTTTCCCTCCTACATTATTCAATGTCTATTCTATATACCACTTAACATTCAAGGATGCATTTTCATTTCACTTTCTATTTCCTGTGTCTCATCTACCCCCATACACTATTACTGACTCTTGAAGGGCAGAGACTTGAACTTCCCTCAAAAACAACTTCAATGTTGATAATGTCCTGAATCACTGAGACTGTCTAAAGTCAACTTAGACTTTCCCATCTCACCTAACGTCTCCAACCATGCCCAATCACTGAAACCCGAAGGGTCATTTCTGACATGCTTCTTGATGCCACCATTTCTCTTCCATTCATAGTTGAAAGTTGCCATCGCATGCACAGTTACCAAAAAATATGAATATAAGGGAAAACTGACGCATTTAAGTTTAAAAGCCTGAGTCCAGCTGTTGTCATTTTAAGAGGTGACTCTTGGTGAAAAGACATATCAGGAGGTAGGACTTCTTAGAGATAGATTTTGATTTCTGATTACAAAATCTAATGTGACAGAATGCTGACCATTAAGATTACTGCTGGAGTCATTAAGGTGATATTTTGTTGGTTCACTATCAATTGTTCTATTTAAGGGGCTAAATTAAGTTCATCGATATCTCATACTGTCCTGAATTTCCAGAATGCTGTCAGCAACACTAATTTCAATGTTTCCTCTCAAAAAATTTGCCTAAAAAATTTTGTCTAACCGTTCTTCGATTTTCAAATTGAAAAATGAAGTAACGGATATAGCAGAATAACAGTTAAAAAAAGGAAAAGGAAAGAAGGAGGGAAGAAAAGAACTCAACTGCCTTTTAAAATTTTTTTCTAAAATAAATCAAAGAGAATCCCTAAGTTTCTCTAGGCAGTGTAAAGTTGGCCAAAGGGGTCATGGATTATATATTTTTTATTTTGGTATAGCTAGTGCCCAACAGCATAGAGTCATAATAGGATAGTCAGAATTCGGTTAGATGAATTTTAAAATTATAACTCAGTATAGTAACTCCTTGAGTCCTGATATTTGCAATGTAGGCTTTTACATTATGTTTCTAATGAGTTTGTAAATGAATTTTATGAATCTCTTCCAAAACTGCCTGAATTCTGAGGAAAGATAAAAATGAATATATTCTAGTTCAGGCTGTTAGTTACTGGCTTGTTGTCTGGCTGACTTTACAAGACACCAACTCTCTCTAAGTTTTCTCCTATGTAAAACTGTAATAACCATGTTATTATCTGCATGTGTCACAGGTACTGTGATAATAAAATGATATTCTGTATCTGTAAACATTTTGAAAAATATGACATGGGATAATATAGTTTTAAAATAATAATTCCATTTTGGAGATTGGAACAATTATCTCAATAATGATAGCATAAATGCACATACTCTGTATAAATATTTAAATAAACAATGTTTATTTATACATGCAAGTGCATTTACAGAGACATGAGATGCAGTAGGAAGAGTACAGGGCTTGGGGACATAATCATCATTGTTAGCAGCATTGCAATACCTGAATTTACATTTCAGCTCTGTTACTTACTAAGTGTAAGACGATATGTAAATTTCTTAATTCTCTGAGGCTCAATATCTCCATCTAAATATTATGGTTTTGACACATCTCAGAAAGATGTCTCTCCTTCATTCTTACCCTTTTCCCCTTCTTCCTGGTAGCTGAGACAATTTAATATCCCCAATATCATTTCTTCGCTTTGCTGCTTTAATTTTTAAGAGGGCATATGGCAATCCAGCTAGAAACACCATTTGGGGGGATCTCTTCAACCTAAGGTAGTTTTATGACTTAGTACTCACTACTAGAATATGAGCAGAAGTGATGAGTACAACTTTCCTGTCTTGTCTTTATTTTCATTGTTGTTGTTTTGTTTCAAGTTCTTATTTAAATTCTAGTTGGTAACATCTAGTGTAATATTAGTTTTAGGAGTAGTATTTAGTGATTCACCACTTACATACAACACCCAGTGTTCATCACAAGTGCCCTCCTTAATACCCATCACCCATTTAAACCATTCCCCCACCCACTGCCCCTCCGGCAACCCTTAGTTTGTATTCTATGGTTAAGAGTCAGTTTTAGGGTTTGCCTCTTTATCTTTTTCTCCCCCCATGTTCATCTGTTTTATTTTGTTAAATTCCACATGAGTGGAATCATACAGTATTTGTCTTTCTCTGACTTGCATCACATAGCATAATACACTCTAGCTCCATCCATGTCATTGCAAATGGCAAGATCTCATTCTTTTTTATGGTTGAGTAACATTCCAGTGTGTGTGTGTGTGTGTGTGTGTGTATGTATGAGTGTGTGTCCACATCTTCTTTATCCATTCATCAGTCAATGGACATTGAGCTCTGTGTCTCATCTTTAAAGGGAAATGACTTGCCTCCCTTTGATCCATTTCATCTTTCCCACCAATGGGAATGTAAATGTAATGCAGGGTCAGATTCAACCATGCAGCTAAGGCCAATAGCCTGGCCTAAGGGATGTCAGAACAAAGTAGCCCTGCAGGCCTTGTCAACAGTGGGACTGTTACACAACAGAGAAGTAAACTTCTATTTTGTACCATTTTACATTCCCCCAAAAGGTGCATAAGGATTTCTTTTCTCCACATCCTCACCAAAACCTTTTATCTCTTCTCTTTTTGATAATAGCCACTCTAGCAGGGGCGAGATATCTCCTTGTGGTTCTGATTTGCAATGATAAGTGATGAACATCTTTCATGTGCCTGTTGGTCATCTGCACACATTCTTTAAAAAAAAGTCTAATCAGATTTCCTGCTCAATTGGATTGTTTTCTTTTGTTGTTTTGTTTTGCTATTGAGTTGTATGAGTTCTTTTTATATTTTGGCTTATCAGATATATTTATACATGCCTTATCAGATATATTATTTGATCCCTTATCAGATATATTATCTGCAAATATTTTTTCCTGTTCAGTAGGTTGCTTTTTCATTTTGTTTAGTTTCCTCTGCTGGTACAGAAACTTTTTGTTTGATGTATTCAAACTTGTTTTTCTTTCTTTTGTTGCCTTTGCTTTTGGAGTCAGGTCCAAAATATCATCACCAAGAACAATGTCCAGGAGCTTACAACCTGTATTTGCTTCTAGGAGTTTTATGGTTTCAGGTCTTATGTTGAAATCTTTAATCCATTCCAGTTAATTTTTGTTTATTTTTGTTTAAGATGATAATCTAGTTTACCACTATGGAAAATAGTATGGAGGTTTCTCAAAAAAGTAAATATAGAACTAACTACCTACCATACGATCCAACGATTCTACTTCTGGACATTTATCCAAAGAAAATGAAAACACTAATTCAAAAAAATATATACACCAGTATGTTAACTGCAGCATTATTTACAATAACCAAGAAATGGAAACAACCTAAGTGTCTATCGATAAATGAATGGATAAAGAAATGGGGTGAGTGTGTATGTCTGTGTAATGGAATATCACTCAGTCATAAAAAAGAATGAGATTATGCTATTTGCGACAACATGCATAGACCTTAAGGTATTATGCTAAGTGACATAAGTATGACAAAGACAAATACTATATGATCTCACTTATATGTGGAATCTAAAAAACAAAACAAAACAAACAAATAAAATAAAACTCATAAAGGGAACAGAATGGTTGTTGCCAGTGGGAAGGGAAAGTTGGGGTAAGTAAAATGGGTGAAGGGGTTCAAGAGGTACAAAATTTTGGTTATAAAATAAATAAGTCATGGGGATGTAGCATACAGCATGGTGGCTACAGTCAGTAATATTATAGTGCATACCTGAAAGTTGCCAAGAGACTAAATCTTAAAAGTTGTAATCACAAGAAATGAATATTATAACTTGTATGTTGATGGAAGGTAACTAGACTTATCATAGTGATCATTTTGCAATGTACACAAATACTGAATCATTACATTAGTTCAGTACACCTGAAATGAATATAATCTATATATCAATTGTATCTCAATCAAAAACAAAAACAAAAACACCCTCAATTTTGTTTAAGCCTCTGTATTTGGGGGTCTCTGTGATGCATTATTTTATTCTCTATCCTAATAATATAGTTTCCCTTTCCCTTTTTCTTTACCCTTCACTCTCTAATCTTACTTACTGAGTGCCTATCTGGTGCCAGGCATTTAGGTATGGAATTATTTAGAAAACTTATGTAAAGTGCTTAGCAGAGTGCTGAGGACAGTGATGCTAAGTAAATGCTCTTCTTCCCTCACTAAATGCCAGAGCTATAAGGACATACAGGAGATGTAAAATGAATAGGTCCAACCCTTTTTCATGACCTTCACACATAGTAACTAGACATGCAGTAGCAATGATTATTTTGAAATAACTTACCTCCCAATTATTTAGTGGCAATTGGCCAAAGTCCAAATATGAAGGAAAAGAATGAATGCTACCATTAAAGTCTGAGAAATAGAATATTTTTTTTTAAAGATTTTATTTATTTGACAGAGAGAGACACAGCGAGAGAGGGAACACAAGCAGGGGGAGTGGGAGAAGGAGAAGCAGGCTTCCCGCGGAGCAAGGAGCCTGATGTGGGGCTCGATCCCAGGACCCTGGGATCATGACCTGAGCCGAAGGCAGTCGCTTAACCGACTGAGCCACCCAGGTGCCTGAAAAATAGAATCTTTTGTGGATAAAAGAGCATAGTTCAGAAAATCAAAATTTCTCAGATGTAATTAGGTAAAATATATCTTATCAATAGTTTTGAAAATATTCATGGGAAAATTGTAAAATATTAATCTCTACATGAATTGCTACTTATACAATTTATTAATTACATATGGTAAGGATATAGGGTTTTTTCTTTTTCTTTTTTTTGTTTTTTGGTTGATCTGTTTTCATACGAATATGAAAAAAGCTAAGATGAGGAGTAATGCTCTATAGTTACATCTATCTTTATATAAAATCAGCTATATGAGTTTCAGTGAGAATAATCTTGATAAGAACAGATAACATCTGTTTTTTTTTTTAAAGATTTTATTTATTTATTTGAGAGAGAGAGAATGAGAGAGAGCACAGGAGAGGGGTTAGGGTCAGAGGGAGAAGCAGACTCCCTGCTGAGCAGGGAGCCCGATGTGGGACTCGATCCAGGGACTCCAGGATCATGACCTGAGCCGAAGGCAGTCGCTTAACCAACTGAGCCACCCAGGAGCCCTAACATCTGGTTTTGATAACCATTCTTCTCTCAATGGTTAGCAAAATATCTGGCCCTAGGGGCGCCTGGGTGGCTCAGTTGTTAAGCGTCTGCCTTTGGCTTCAGGTCATGACCCCAGGGTCCTGGGATCAAGCCCCACATCGGGCTCCTTGCTCTGCAGGAAGCCTGCTTCTCCCTCTCCCACTCCCCCTGCTTGTGTTCCTGCTCTTGTTGTCTCTCTCTCTGTCAAATAAAGAAATAAAGTCTTTAAAAAAAATATATCTGGTCCTAGATAATAATAATAGTTTCAATAGGATTTATTCATTACATTTGCTATTATTAATAATATTAATAGTGCTATTGAATGTTTACTATGTGCCAGACTCTGTCCTAAGCACTTTATATATGTTGATTCATTTAATTCTCTTAACATCCCTGTGAGGTAGACAGAATACTTATCCCCATTTTCCAAAAAGGAAAATGGAGGAAAAAGAGATTAAGTAACTTTCTCAAAATCATACTGCATTACCACGTAGTAGAATTGAATAAGTATTTTTAAATGCATAAGTTCCACATAGTTTTGGTGATTCTTTCAACATGAATTATTGCTTCCAGCTTATAAAAGAATTAGAGAAAATAGTTTTTGGTTTTTTTTTAAGATTTTATTTATTTGAGAGAGGGAGCGAGAGAGAGCGAGAGTGAGAAGCAGAGGGAGAAGCAGGCTCCCAGCTGAGCAGGGAGCCCAATGCGGGACTCAATCCCAGGACTCCGAGATCACGACCCGAGCCGAAGGCAGACGCCTAACTGACTGAGCCACCCAGGCACCCAGAGAAAAAAAGTTTTTTTGTTTTTTTTTAAAGATTTTATTTATTTATTTGAGAGAGAGAATGAGATAGAGAGAGCATGAGAGTGGGGAGGGTCAGAGGGAGAAGCAGAGTCCCTGCTGAGCAGGGAGCCCGATGCGGGACTCGATCCGGGGACTCCAGGATCATGACCTGAGCCAAAGGCAGTCGCTTAACCAACTGAGCCACTCAGGCGCCCGAAAAAAAGTTTTAAAATGAAGTGTACATACACCATACAGAATGGTTGAAATTAAAAAATACTGATAATATTGGTGAGCATATGGGACAAATCATCTCACGGTTGTCAAGAATGTAAAATGAAATTATTTTGGAAAACTATTTGACAATTTTTATGATTGTTAACAAATGCCAAACCTGGGATCCAATAATTTTGTCAATAGGTATTAACCCAAGAGAAATGAAGACATATGGCCACAAAATGATTTAAAGAACAACGTTCACAGCCACATTACTTACCATAGGCCCAAACTGGAAAGAACGCAAGTGTCCATCAAGAGGAGGATATTCTAGATAAATGCCTTGTGGTTCATACAATGGGATACTACTCAGCAATTAGACAAACAAAATCACAGAGCAAACTACTGATGCACACAATAACGTGAATGAATCTTAAAAACTTCATGCAGAACAAAAAGAGCCAGTCATAAAAGAGTACATAAAGTAATACTTCATCTCTATGCCATTCAGGAAAAGACCCAATTAATTTACAGTGATAAAAATCACAACAGCGGTTTCTAGGGGAGAGAGGAAGTTAGGGTAACTAATAGCAAAGGGGCACAAGGGTACTATGAAAATAAATAAAGGGGAAAAAAAAGAAAAGGAAAGGAATCCTCATTTAAAGAGCCAGAAAGCCCTAAAGGGGGCGCTCTCACATACCTACTGTACCACTGGTTGCAGCCGGCACAACCAGGAAGGAGAAGGACGATTCCTTCCTTCCCCAGCAACACACTAACCACCTCTTGTAGGCAAAGAGAAGCTGCCACAGCCGAGAACTCTTGTTTTTCTCCACTGAGCTTTGCTCAAAACAAACCCCCTCAATTTCCTCCTAAAACCTAATAAAAGCTGACCTTGCTTTGTCTCTTAGAACTTGCCTATGGTTTGCCACAGTTTGCTTGTCTTGAGTAGCAATTCCCCTGCTATTCACAAATAAATTCATTTTGCTAGTAAAATAACTAGCTTTTTTTAAGGTTGACAGAAATGTCTTAGGTAATGAAAATGTTCTTTATATTGATCTGAGTAATGGTTACAAAGTATATACACTTGTTAAAAGTCATTGAGCTGTATACTTAACTACATGTGAATTATTACATGTGAATTATATCTAACAATATGATTAAAATAAAAAATATATGTTAATTATACCTAACTATATATGACTGAATAAAAAATAAGCATATGATATTAAGATTAGCTCTAAGAAAGAAAACAGTTCAACACTAGACATTGCTAAGAAGAGGGGGAAAAAATAATCCTTTCTGGAAGAATACACATAGTCATTTTCCTGTGATGAGATATATGTGGTACAGCCTAAAGGCAGCTAACCTCAAGATGATACTATTTTTTATGAAATCATGTTCCAAAGTCAGGTGTAAATTTCATAAGCTAGGGCTTATTATTTTAATTCCTTCTTTCATGTAGTGGAGACTTACAAAACTGCACTTAAAGAGTCAAGTAAAGTTTTTGATCATGGAGAAGTAACAACTTTAATTTCAGCATCGGTTAGATCTTTTATAACAGGAAATATATGATTAAAAGTTTTTCTGGACAAATATTGCATGATACCACTCATATGAACTATCTAAAATAGGCAAACTCATAGAGGGGTGCCTGGGTGGCTCAGTCGTTAAGCATCTGCCTTCAGCTCAGGTCATGATCCCAGGGTCCTGGGATCGAGCTCCACATTGGGCTCCCCGGTCTGTGGGAAGCCTGCTTCTCCCCCTCCCACTCTCCCTGCTTGTGTTCCCTCTCTCGCTGTGTCTCTCTCTGTCAAATAAACAAAATCTTTAAAAAATTAAAAAAATAAAAAAATAAATAAAATAGGCAAACTCATAGAAACAGATACTAGAAGAGTGGTAGCCCAGTGCTTGGGGGAAGGGCAAATGGAGAGCAGATGTTTAACAGGTATAAAGTTTCACTTATGCAAGATGAACAAGTTCTAGACATCTGCAGAACAACACTGTGCCTATAGTTAACTACTGTACTGTGCACTTAAAATTTTAAGAGAGTAGATCTCATGGTAAGTGCTCTTACTCCCTACTACAACATAACCTTTTCTTAAGCAGTTCTAAGGAGAGGTAAACACGTTATTTTTCCCTGTAGAGATTTTATAAAACTTAGAATTTATGTATTTATTTTTTCTATTTTACTTTTTTTTTTTTTAAAGATTTTATTTATTTATTTGAGAGAGAATGAAAGACAGAGAGCATGAGAGGGAGGAGGGTCAGAGGGAGAAGCAGACTCCCTGCCGAGCAGGGAGCCCGATGCAGGACTCGATCCCGGGACTCCAGGACCATGACCTGAGCCGAAGGCAGTCGCTTAACCAACTGAGCCACCCAGGCGCCCCTCTATTTTACTTTTGAGTCAACTGAGGCTCAGAGAGATCCTTGAACTCTCAGAGTGCGTATAGCTTGGAAGGGTTAAGACCAGAATTTAAAACTTAGCAGTCTTGAGTTTGCATTCTCAACTCATTAGGTTATCCTGTGTACCCTGACTATCCTGTGTCCCCTGAAAACATACTCAGTAACAAATTATTTTACTTAAACAAGTACAAATATTTTTAGAAAACATCAAAAACTATTATTCAATATGGCAAGAACCATACCAGAGCAGCCCTCTAATACTGACATTTGGAAGTGCCAAGAACCAAACACATGGTAGAGGATTTATAAATCAAATCAGGAGACCCTCAAACTTAAGTGTGCATAAGAGAATATTCATTTTAATTCAGCACCCCAAATAATTCTTATGCAGGTAGTTCACACTTTGAGATATACTTCTAAGGACATTTTAAAATTTATATCTAGAAATGGATGACATTTGAGTTATATTTACAACATACTAAAACAGAGGCATTCATCTGTTTTCTACCTATGGCATCAAGGCTTCAGAATGAAAAGCTTTTGTAGATTTGTTGATTTTTATAGTTTTAGATTTTATTGTGTGGTTATTTTGCAAAGTGTTTACAAATTATTTTCCAACAGAAAATGCTAACATTTACTATATATGTGAAATTTCCCCCTTTTAATTTTAAAAATTTATTTATAGTATTTTTAACTTCCATTAAAAATACTCAACAAATATTTTTGAGAATCCACAAAAGGTAGAAACAGTTATATAATGTCAACAGTTTAATTCCATAATAAATACATATTTATGAAAATTGTAGTTTATCAAATTTTAAGTTACTTCATATGGTGTTAAATTTTTTTCAAAGTGTTTGAAAGAATTTAAAGATTTATTTATTTATTTACTTATTTGAGAGCGCACTGGGGGGGTGGTGGGCAGAAGGAGAGGAACAGAGAGTCTTAAGCAGAATCTGTGCTGAACACAGGGCAGGGTCTGCATGCAGGTCTGATTTCCATAACCTTGAGATCAGGACCCTAAGATCACAACCCTGAGATCACAACTTTAGCCGAAACCAAGAGTCAGATGCTTAATGGACTGTGCTACCCAGGCACCCTGGAAAAATTTAAAATTATATCTGGAGTAAAGTTAAAGGGGGTGAATATTCAGGATGTTTTTTGTTAGGAACTGAAGGGGATCTCTGGGATCAGGGATCTATATGCGGAGTGGATGTGTTGTTTTGTTTGTACTCTAGATCCCTTCACATTTATTTTTCTTTAAAAGTGTACCTTGATCTTTTCTTCCTTCCTGCACTGCAAACCTCATTCTCAACCCACGTAATTTGGGTGGGACTGGCTACACTCAGCCTAGGGGTAACCTTAATCAGTGTAAACACATCAGAATTTCCCATTCATTGGCCTTAGTGAAGGGCACTCAGGGATTAAAATGTAACCCAATGAGAATCCTTGAGATATTAAGAAGTATCCTTTCTTATAGTGTGCCAAAATTGGTCTCCATGCATTTTCTTCCCATTCATTCACATCATTTCCTATGAAGCTCCCTGGCCAGTAGTCCTCTCTTGAGCGTTCTCTGTCCTTTAATTATTCCTTCCATAATATGGCTCCCAGAAATTTCACCATCCTTGTCAACTTTCTCATGGGGAAAAAAATTCTTATTTTTTGGTAAACTTATTAAATTTCCTGACTAAAGCACTTAAAAAAAAAAAAAAACTTTTGGACTGTCTTTCTAGATTCATCTGAAGACTGGAAGATAATTATAAGTCATTCAAATCCCAGTCCAACATCTCCCGTGTTTTCAGTTTCCATTTTATACTATATGGTATTTTTTATAGGTGCTTACCACTTTCCATCAGTTATACGTATGGTATATTTTATCTCTTAATCTATATTGAAATCTCCTTTAAGACATTTAATCACCATTTTTTGAAAAAGTAAAAGCTAATCATATAACATTCTATAATTAATTCATCAGCATCTGAGTCTTAGAATTTAGCTTTAAAAAAGGCTTAATGACTCAGATTTTGGAAATCTTTTACTCAGAAGCTTCTGAGGAAATCATGTGAGGAAATCATGCAACCTGTTTTAAATACATTTCTTCCTAGTTATTACTGTTATATAGAAGTCAATGCATATTTATCTTTTATTCAGTTTTATTACCTTTTAAAAGCTTCATTTGATTTCTTTCAATTTTCTAATGTGGAATTGTATCAATTGCAAGTAATGATATTCTGCCACTTTCTGTTGAATATCCATATACCTGTCTCATATCTTATGACACTTCTAAAATAAAATTACATAGTAAGGCTTGTAGTCATCTTTGCTTTGTTCTAAAGTTCTAACAGGAATGTTCTCCAGATTTGCCCAATTAGTAATACACTCTTACATGGCTAAGAATATATTTTGTAAATTGAGGAGAGATAAATTACATATATAACATATATGTAAATATATGTTATATATGTGATTTACTGAGCATTTTCTACATCCTGGGCACTAGTATACAATTACTTTATATGGGAAATTCTCCTAATAACTCTATAAGATGATTATCTTCATCTTACAGATGAGGAATCTGAGGCCTGGAGAGGTTAAAAAACTTGTATTGTGTTCTATTTCTATTAAAAATGGAAGCTGGATTTAAACATTAGGCTGTCTGCAAATTTAAGAACCAGATTATCAAAGGTTAATATGATCTCTGAAAAATAAAATGTAAGACTAATTCATTTTCTTACATTGTAATTAGTATACAGAACAGTGCATTTCACATATAGTTTGAACCACTAGAATATAGAAGCTTTAAAAATTTCACTTCTGGAATGGAAATGTGGTAAGAAACAAAACAAAACAAAACAAACAACAACAACATGAAGAAGGTGGGATGGCTGTAAACATCCAGTTATAAGCTCTTTTAATAATTTTGCTGATGAGAGCACAACGATTTCAAAATACCAACCTAATGAAAATTGATATACTCTAGTCTTATAAACTTCCAGACACCCAAACTAAGATGTCATAAGTGAAAGGTGATACCCAAAGAAAGTTAAAGAGCAATTGCTTGTTGGTCAAGCAACATGAGGATATAATCTATAGCAAAACAGCATGGCTTAGGTTGTCATAGTTTGAAACTGTAACTTACTATCATTCAATTATTTTATAAAATGATTCTGTACTAAAAAATCTTCAGATTTTAGTTTTCTAAGAAGACTTGAATTCAGAGGGAGAGAGTGTACTGGTTTGCTAAAATTAGTATTCTGGACTATTTGGCACATACCTTCTTTTGTGTAAATTAACAAAGTGTCATCTGACTTATAAGTCAGTATCAAGTAAGTGTGGTTGACGAGCCTGAGTCCCTAGAGACCTTTTCAAACCTTGGTTTGGAAACAGCAAAGCTGAAGACTGAACTTGATGAGTTCATCTGGATATGAGCATCCCATGAGGCTCCTACTGAATGTCTTTTTCCTGTAATTATAGGAAATGCTTTTGAATTTGTAGTTGACCGGCCTGCAGCTTCTATCTGATGGCATAAACTTTTCTTCAAAAGAGCAATTGAGTTCAATGATGTAGGCAATTTCTTACACTTTCTGGTGGGACTATCAATTGGCTAAACCTTTCTGGGAAGCAATTTAGAAATACGTATCATCAGGAGCTTCAAAAGTTCATGCCCTCTGACTTAGCAATTCTCCTTCTGGGAAATGTGTTTTTACTAATGATATTTGTAAAGGAAAAAAGAAAGTAGGGAGGAGAGATGATCTGAATGTCCAGGCTTATAGAAATGGTTAAATAAACTTTGGTACCAATAGATGATGGAATAAATATTATGCAACTTATTAAAACTCGTGATGTTGGGGCGCCTGGGTGGCTCAGATGGTTAAGCGTCTGCCTTCGGCTCAGGTCATGATCCCAGGGTCCTGGGATCGAGCCCCGCATCGGGCTCCCTGCTCAGCGGGGAGCCTGCTTCTCCCTCTGCCTCTCTCTCTCTCTCCCTGTGACTCTCATGAATAAATAAATAAAACATTAAAAAAAAAAAAACAACTCATGATGTTGAAAAATATTTAGAAGCGTAAGAAAATACTTAACATGAAGTTGGCAAAAAAAATGGGATAGAAAATAATACATATTTTATGTTTACTATTTCATTAAAACACATAAATTACTAGAAAGAAAAAAGCTTAAATGTTTAATTATCTCTAAATAGTGGAGTCATGGATGGTTTAAAACAAGTTTTTTCTTTGTGTTTTGTATTTTCTTTTTTCTACAATTAATATATTTAAAAATAAGCCAAAAAATACATTTTTAAAGGAATGTAAAAGCATTATTCTTAAAGGTTTTAGAAAGCATTCAATGTGATTTAAAAGTAAAACTATTCTTTTTTAGGTGTACTGTCTTTTTTCAATTTGTTTAATTAATCATATGGCCTTTTAATACTGTTTGCAAATCAAATTAATAATTATTTATAAATACAATCTTTTAAAAGTTAGATTTTTATTTTTAGATTTTAATGGTGTTTCTGTTTTATTGGATGTGCAGATCTTATATAGAACTTTTTTTTTTTTTAAACAAAGCTTGGAATAATTTATTATCTTGGTTAGATACAAATTTTACC
>NC_138372.1:147503887-147542096 GCF_054177405.1 Leptonychotes weddellii
AATCATATGGCCTTTTAATACTGTTTGCAAATCAAATTAATAATTATTTATAAATACAATCTTTTAAAAGTTAGATTTTTATTTTTAGATTTTAATGGTGTTTCTGTTTTATTGGATGTGCAGATCTTATATAGAACTTTTTTTTTTTTTAAACAAAGCTTGGAATAATTTATTATCTTGGTTAGATACAAATTTTACCCAAGGCATCTGCTCATTTGGCTTACATTTCCGCCACTGAACCAGTGACTGAAATCCTCCCCAGCTGTGATTTATGATTTGTTTATATACAATCTGCCAGACCACACTGCCATAAAGCTTGCAAGATTCTCAGGTTAAGAGGAAAGTGAGATAATATAGCCAGTCCTAGACTTCCCTGTGTTACACTGTTTAAATCTCACCAAACTACAAAATTGACCTTGGATATAAAAGAATAAGAAGTTATAAAATGAACCCTTATCTAGGGTTTTTGGAAATATTCTTCTTCTGTGCTAGGTTCGAGTTTTTAATAAGTTGTTGGGAGACAAATTTAAAATATGTACATCATACCAACACACTCTTAGCTTCTTGAAAACACGAGGATCTTTAATTGAAGAATAAAAGAGCTGATGTGAAACATAGTTATTTTAAAAGTATGACATACCATTTCTAAAAATGTATGCATAAAGTTTAAGAAATTAAGAGTAGGCAAAAATGAAACCATGTTTTCTAAGCTAGCAAAATTGTTGTGATTAAATTTTCTTGAAAATTTCTTAAACAGAGAAATGACCACAGAATCCAATAGATGTAACTTTCATTCATCAAAGATGTGCAATACTAGGTGGAAAGGCAAGATTTTATTGAGATTTTGAGGCATTTCTAATGATAGCTTTAACTCTTTAGGAGGCTATTTTCAGTGTTTTCACTTAGCAATTGATTATCTGGTAATTATGGTGCATATACGTTGCTTGTTTAAATAATACATTTTTTTTTCTTTAATTCCTGGTTTGAGAGCTCAAACAACTAACCTAGGCAGATGTAACATCATTCTGTGTTCTGTCAGGACATGGCTGCTCTGGCCATCTCGTCATATAAATGAATGAGTCAGTTCACTTGACTACACAGAGAGAGTCAACCAATTAAAATCTGAAATAAGCCTTTACTTACCAGAACGTCATTGTAATCAAAAAACATATACTGCTCAGGTAATACGCTACACAGATAAATCAAATGATTTTGTTTATTTTACCTTACTTTTCAATAACTATTATGTGGTTACTTCTATCACTGAAACATAAGTTGTAAAAAATCTACTTCCTAAAATATTTTACAGCATTATATTTCCTGTCTTCTGATGTCTTCATGATACATGAAATACAGTGAATAGAAAAAAAAAAAAGGGGGCGCCTGGGTGGCTCAGTCATTAAGCGTCTGCCTTCAGTTCAGGTCATGATCCCAGGGTCCTGGGATCGAGCCCGCATCGGGCTCCCTGCTTTGGCGGAAAGCCTGTTTCTCCCTCTCCCACTCCCCTTGCTTGTGTTCCCTCTCTCGCTGTGTCTCTCTCTCAAATAAAGAAATAAAAAAAAAAAAAATTAAATGCTGTTAAGAAAAAAAAATTACCTAAAAGAGGTGATGTTACTGCAAATGTTAGTTAAAATTAACTGAGCATTTAGTACATGCCATGAACTATGATAAGTGTTCTAAATAAATTATTTCTTGATTCTTGCTAGAAAGCCATTAGGCTGGATTAGTTATTTCCTCAAATAAAGAAATATGAGTAAGTAACTTGACCAAAGTAACCAGAAAGTGAATGGCAAAACTAGGATAGAAATGCACAGAGTTGTCGGAGAAATAGAGCATAATAAATAGGTCAAGAAATAATCAAAACTAAAGAAATGTACAGTAAAAAATAGAAATGGGGGGGGTGCCTGGGTGGCTTAGTCAGTTAAGCATCTGACTTTTGATCTCAGCTCAGGTCTTGATCTCAGGGTCATGAGTTCAAGCCCCGTACTGGGCTCCATGCTGGACGTGGAGCTTACTTAACAAAAAAGAGAAGAAAATTTTTTTCAGTTCCCTCATCTTAGAGATGAGGAAACTGCTGAGATCCAGAAATAATAAATGACTCATCCAGCTTTCACACAGCTTGTTAACTGATTGATAAAGGTAGGACATGGTCTTTTAGTCCTAGAAAGACATCATACCTATTCAAATCCAAGGAAATCTAAGGAATGAGAAAATAAGAAACTGATAGAACATCACACAGCAGTCTGCCTCAGTGGGAAAATGATCTCAGACTATCCTCTATCAACTCTTAGTGATACAAGTTGGGGATTAAAAATACAAAAGGTATATATTTTTATATTTATTTTTATCCCATTCTTATTTTTACAAATAATACTGGTAAAAGATCAATTGATTTTTATAAACATTTTTTGTACAGAAAAATTTAAATTATCTACTCATCGAAGAGTCTAGTTTCATCTATAAAAACCACATCAGCCCCAGTTTCTGAGATTATTTGGAAACAAATTCCAGATATCATATCATTTCCTAGGAAATAGAAAACAAAATTTTACAGCAGAAAAATATGGAGGATGATTATGTTTCAAATGTTATGAAAAAAAATGGGTGGTAGAGAGCTGGAAGAGAATGTCTCATGATATGCTTTGTAAGTAGGTAAAAACTGTGAATGTGGACTTTATTTTTCAAACAGGAAATCCACAGAGCAATTGTAGCAGAAATCAGCAAAAATGGAAAGCAAACAACCTGGTAAATCTTAGAAGAATTTCGCGAATTGGTGAGGGTGATCATCAGATAGGCAAACCTAGTAATCAGCAGTCTGTGGAGCTCAGGTTTCGTTCAATAAAGGATTCTGGTACAGAGTTTCTTCTCAAGTGCAGTCAACACTAAGTAGAGACAAATGGTTCTGTGGAATAAATACTATTAATAAAACATGTATGTACTTCCTGGGGTGGAGAAGAGTCTATTATCTGAAGAAAGTAAGTGGAACCAAATCTTGTTCATACTCAAAAATATATTTAAAATAGAGTTCTTGAATTGTTATACTTCTTAAAATTAATCAGTGAGAAAACAAAAACATTGAAAAGATTATTACTAACCTTTACAGGGGGTCCTACACTTTACAACATGATCGTGTCTGTGTGCACACACATCTCTTGTTTTATGCTCTTAGTGATCTTATGGATTAGGGTAGAGGGCCAAGATAATTATTTCTATTTCATAGGAGATTATCTCAGAGAAGATAAATGATTTGCCTGAAGTCATAGTGGTGATAAAACTGGAACCCAAGGGCACCTGGCTGGCTCAGCTGGTGGAGCATGTTCCATGCGGCTCTTGATCTCAGGGTCATGAGTTCCAGCCCCTGTTGGGCATAGAGATTACTTAAAAAAAACAAAACAGGGGCACCTGGGTGGCTCAGTCTTCAAGCGGCTGCCTTTGGCTCAGGTCATGATCCCAGGGTCCTAGGATCGAGCCCCGCATCGGGCTCCCTGCTCAGCGGGGAGCCTGCTTCTCCCTCTCCCCCTGCCCGTGCTTGTGTTCCCCCTCTCACTGTGTCTCTCTCTGTCAAATAAATAAAATCTTTAAAAAGAAAATTAAAAAAAACAAAACCAAAAAAAACCCTGAAATCCAGCTCTTATTGCTATCAAGTTTTTCCCTGACAGCAGAGGATATGTTTAGGATATGTCTAGACACAAACCCTCAATAATTATGAAAGCAAGCTCAGAAGATGTTGTAAAAAAAATCATTTTAAAGAAAAAGAGGGGCGCCTGGGTGGCTCCGTCAGTTAGGCATCTGCCTTAGGCTCAGGTCATGATCTCAGGGTGGAGCCGGGAGTCAGGCTCCCTGCTCAGGAGGGAGTCTCCTTCTCTCTCTGCCCCGCCCCCCTGCTCATGCTTGCTGTCTTTCTCTCAAATAAATAAATAAAATCTTAAAAAAAAGAAAAAGAATACAAAGATTAATCTATCAATTATAAATTATACAACAAATGTGTTCCTGAGAAATTATAAGCAAAACTAAAATAATACATGAATCTCTATTTCAAATTGATTTATAAAATGCAGGAAATATTTTGTGATATTTATTGATGTTTTCTCCCTACACCCACAGAACTTTACACCTTGCAGCTTTTTCTCATATATAATTCCAACTCTAGTCCTACTATATACCTTAGGGGAATGGACGACATGACAGAATACAAATAATGGTCAGATCCACATCTTTTGAACTTCAAAAGTCTAATCATCAAAATAAAAAATATTTGGAAATATGATTGGCTAGGTAGATGAACTCACTCCTCTGCCCTATTCCTCCTGTGCCACCAACATCCTGGGTAGAGCCTTCCTATACTGGGAAGGAAGAGAGGAGCTTGCACAGACAAGCTTAGAAACTGAGAGTCTCCAAGGTGAGTGCATACAGTCCTCTCCAAGCCAAACACCGAGAGGCATCTTTGAGTGGGATAAGGAGGTACTTGGGCCTCAATTCTTGGAAGAAATTTAGGTAAGCATCAATCCTTAACAAAGTCCTGCCCACCTAGGCATTCAGATGCATCTTGGGAGAAATCAGGTGAAGGCATGATAAGAAAGATGAAGCAGCAGATTCTGTATTGGCACTTGGATCAAAAAAGAATGAGGATATACCTCAGTAGTTCCTATAGGACCACATGCTACATTTTAACCTTTCCCCATTTCCCCCTCACCTCTGCCCTGCTCCCAAACTCTCCATCATTACTCTGCTGGCGTTGTTTAAACTTTAGACATTTAGAGAAAACTCTGGACAAGATGGGAAATTCCATTTCTTGAACATGTGGATTTGGGGCATGTGAACTGTAACATTTTATATTATATCATATATTATAAGAGTTTCAGAGAATATTTCACCACAAAATTCACTGAAGTATTTGAGCAGGAAATATGAGTCACAGAACATGCTCTGGGATTCTAACAGCATTATGCTTCTTGATAATCACAGTTTAAACTAGAAATCCTCAACAAAATTGTACAGACTCACTATTTCCAAACAATCTAAAGACAGATAATGACACTGACAATAAAAACAACAATTTTGTAACTTCAAAGATTCATTTTCAACTTAACAAATGTTATTTTTTATAATGTAAACAATTATGATTTTTGTGTATGAGGTTTACTTATAATACCTGTGTTTAAAATGTTTTAATTGGTGGCCAAATGTAGATCAATAAAATAAGTTAGAGCCAATGACATAATGTGAGTCGTTGTCTGCAAAAATAATCAATTGCAAGAGGTTCCTTAAGAAATTAGGTGTAGCCTAATTTAATGAATATTAAAACAGAGTTATCAAAGTGAAACATGAATATACTAATCTTATGGTTACTAAGTATGGTAGATAAAAGTCTGGGAAAAATATAAGAATGTGTTATCCTCATCCAGTATAAAGGGTGACTTGATTAATTTCTTAATCCTATCATTCATTCACATAGTCTCTCTCTCTCTCTCTATATATATATGTTTTAATGTGACAAAAATTGTCAGCTCTTACATTTCAATAACAAAATTTAACTTCTAACCACAAAGAGCTTACACATTCGTTCAATATTTTTTGGGCTGCAACTTAAAAAAAATGCCTAACCAAATATATATAAATGAACATACACACATACAGACTCACACACATGCACACGTGGATGACATGCACATTGGCATATTAGCTGTTCTGAAAAGGCTTAGAGGAAATAAATCAAAAAGGATTTCAAGCTTCTTTACCCAGTGATTACAAACTTTTTTCAGGTTTTCTGCCCAACCTTCTCACCATGTATTAATGCTCCCTCCTGATACTTTTGTAAAGTCTGATGTAGTAAATTCTAAAGAAAGAAATTCCTTTCTCTAGTGTAGTTAAGAATATTTCTTCCAGCTCTAGTAGTATGATATAAATTTCCCATAAGTACATCAATATCCTTTTCCAGTGTCCTTAATATTCAATAAACTTCTGATCTATAATTTGATAATTATATTAATTTGTCTAAGGAGTAAATTTATTCACCAATATGGAGGGTCCTAGGCAAATGGCCAGAACTGATAAGCTTGCTGGATATTCTTTCACAATAAATTGGTAATTGGCATTGCGATTTATAAATCATCTCCTCTGGGCTTGGAGAGTGGGAATCAATGTGAACCAATCTCCTAAAGTTTCAACATTGAATTTCAGAACCTGCAAACTTATGATTGGAGTCTGGATTAGGCTCATGTCCAGACATCAGGATGGACCTGGGCTCCAGGTCTCATTGCCTGTGTGATGTCCCTTTGCCCTTTCTACTTATATATCTATATACATAATTACATTTCCATCATTCCCTCTCCAGACCATGAATTACTCAAGAACAGTAACTCTACTATACATTTTTGTATTCCTCTCTAGCACTCCCTACAATCAGTTTCCTCCCTTCTCCCACTGTCTAAATTAGCTTTTCATTGTTTCTCACCTGTGCCTCTCAGCCTGTCTTCCCTGCCGCAAATGACAAACCTAAAATGTCCATCAAGCTGTTATTTTCCTGCTTAAATAGCTTCATTAGGTCCTACAGCATACATGATACATTTTAACCTCGTACTTACCCTTCATTTTACAAAATATTGCAATCTTCACTCATCTCCCTAATCTAAATTTGATCCTTCTGCTTTTGTTTTCTTTTTCACCGTTCACTCCCATTAGCAGAATTTGGGATCATATTTGTGTGTGTGTGTGTGTAGGTTTGAGTGTATTCAATTATATTTACGGGGGGGACTCCCAAATTATGGGCACAGCCCAGTCAGAACTGATATTAGGCTGGGTATTACTCCTTCAGTTTCCGGGGGAAGGGCCGGGGAAAGGCGCTTGGTGGCCAGAGGAATGTGGGATTGTTCAGGAGACCGGCAACAGCAGGGAAATATTTCAAAATTCTAACAAGTAAAATGTCTCTGCCAGTATGTACCAGCTGAATATTATCCCTAGATTGCCCGACTACAGAAGTAGAGTATATGATAATGAGACCAATTAAGGTTTTCTGTCTCGTCGGGCATCAGATATCCTCAGCCTAGAAAATGTCTCTCTGAAGCAGTGGGAACTCAATAAGCATTTTTGAATTGATTTAAACATGGCATACACAGCTTTCCATAATCTCGTCTCTGTATGCTTCTCTGGTTTCAAGCATATTAGTTTCTGAGTGGTGCTCTGCTCTTCAACCAGAGAGAAAAATATGTAGTTCCTTTCAGAAACCATGTACCATATATCTACACCTTTGCCCGTGTTGTTCTGTCTGGCTGGAATATTGTTCTTTAAGAGACTAACAATTGCACATTCTCTAAGACTCAGGCCACACAGTATTTCATCAGGTAAATGTTTCTGACACTGTGACCCCCATCTCCCAAACCTGCCATCAGTCTGCCTTAGGTGTTCCTCTTATGTGTTTCCTTAGCATCCTCACAAACATCTATTATAGCAGTTTCCATAATCTTTTTTAAATAAACTGTTCCTTTATCGAATGCCTTTCTTATGATCTCCTGAAGGGCAAGAACCACTGTTTACATAACCTGTAAACTCAGATTCTAGCTCAAGGCTGAGCATGTACATACTGTTTAAATAAATAGTTGATACAATTACTGAATAATTACCACTTACAAGCAGTATAATATAGTCTCTACTCACAATGTGGTTAGAGTTAATAGTAGTATATTTCTCTGAATTTAGAGATGGTGGAGAAAAGCAAAGGGATGAGAAAAAGGGAAAGGAAGTCATTAAGTTCCCATACTTCTAAACGAAACACTGCAAACATATTAGATTGAAAATCATATTCATTCCACAGATGAACTTTGTTCAGACCATCCTGTGTTGTAAAGATTGTAGAATTTGCTGCTTTCAAGAAGGTGAAACCACAGTAATACCATTCCTTACTACGCCCACATCCTGATCTCATTTATATCATCTGCCATTAAATCAATGCTTTTATTTTTATCTTTTTAAATATTTTGTTTATTCATTTGAGAGAGAGAAAGAGAGGGGCATGAGTGGGGGAGGGGCAGAGGGAGAGGGAGAATCCCAAGGAGATTCTATGCTAAGTGTGGAGCTTGATGCAGGGCTCAATCTCATGACCCTGAGATCATGACCTGAGCTGAAACCAAGAGTCAGATGCTTAAACGAGTGAGCCACCCAGACACCCCCAAATCAACGCTTTTAATTTGATTTTTAATTGGCAATATCTGTTGAAATAAAATAAATATTATACTAGGTTTAAAAAATACCTTATATGAAAATTTGCTAAGAGAAGCAATATGACAGATGAAACTCTGTAGTTTGGTTTTTCAGTAGATAACGGCTTTTGTGAATTCGGAAAATATTTTAGTTACACATCTATTTTGGAGTTTTACCTGTTCAGCAAAAACAGCTAGGTTGATATAGTAAGAGTTTATATAAACTGTAAGAGAATCTTAAATTCCTTTAACTCACAGCCTGGAACCACATTTCTGTAGTGTGTGATGTGCACCATGTATTTGTACACCGACCACAAAATAAACACCATCAATCCTTTAACTTATTTGAAATACAACTTGAGCTTTCAAATAAATGAATCACTTAAAAATTCTAACATTTTGATGGGTCTAAAGCAGAAAAATTAAATCATAAATCACCAAAACAGAAGAAAAAATTGTATTTTAATTGTAATCAGCACTGAATTGCAGTGTTAAACAATTAGAGATCATTATACCATCCTGAAATATCAGTGGGAAAGTGGCAAAAATGATGGGTATTCCATGTTTACAAAAGGCTCTGCCTGTGGCATGCTGTGTGTTTTTGTGAATCATTTATCTTCTAGCTTTCATCTGTCATAGTGTAAAATATTACAAATGTGATTCTGCATGACAGAATAATGAAACACTAAAAAAGACTTTGGTTAATGACTTCTCCATAAGAACTCTTCCAGAAAAAGTTATGAATACATATAGAGAACAGTGCTGTTTTTTTTTCCTTTTCATTATTTCAAATATTCCCCCCTATCGAGTTCTTAAGGGGAGACCATCAAATTTACAGTAAAATTCTGTAGGTAAAGTTTTCTCCCTATATATGAATATTTGAGTTTATCCAAGGAATTATCTTGTACCTAAATACAAGTATTGGAGTAGAGTAGAAAATAATTTTCTAACATTTGTAGTGACTGAAAAATAAGAAGCGCCCTCAAAAATACTTATGGAACTTTAATGATAGAGGTGACAAAGGTAAAGATAACCAAGAATATTCTGATGCATTAAAAATCAGAAAAGAAAAAGAAAGAAAATTTAAAAAGGAGAATGTAGCATAATGCTGTTACATAACTTATTTTACTTTTTTCAGGAACATAAAAGATTCAGAATTTATACTAAATTTATAGTCATTTTTGGAATTAACTAAAATCACACAAATCCATGTAATTGTAAGATTAGACTCTTGAATTATCAGAAAGTTTGGTAGTACTTTACTGTATTTTACTTCTCTAACTACTAAGAGCATACTCTTTGAATTTAAAAGTAAATTGCATATATATATATATATTTTTAAGTTGGCAAGTTCCAGACCATTGAATCAGAGATTTTCATCTTATAGATTAAAAAAATGAGGTCCAGAAAGCTTAAATAACTTACTTAAGGTTACACGGCCAATTAGAGGCAGATAAAGGACCACAATCCAGACCTGTGGACTCCAAGAACAGTTTTTTTTTCCAGTATTCCACAACAACTGTTCAATCTTCTTTTTAGTTTATTATTGTTACCATCACTGACTTTATGACTTTGAATTTCAATACAAAATAATCTTCAGCAATCTGATGCCAACTGGTATTAAACAGCCTGATGGGGCAGCCACTGAACTTATCAACTTGGTAAAATACAGCAAAAAATAAAAGTGAATATGAATGGAAAAAATATTAATATGGTGAAACATCATAATCACCATTTAAACAAATTATTGTAAAATGTCTAGACTGATATTTCTGTACTATATTTTCCAAAGTTTTCTTCTGAATTATTAAGCATCATTTATTTCCTATAACTGATTTTTTTAAAAATGAGAGAAATTTGAAACATCAACATTGACATCCATTACATAATGGATGCAAATATACATTTACCATAATGACCTAATAGATCATTTGACAGTTATTTTAAGAATTCAGCTAATAAAATTCTAGAGCATATTATACTCATTTTCTTGGAGGCTGAAAGGAAATAATTTTTTTAAGTGGAAAGAGAACATAATGGCAATAGGAAGTTATGATATATATCAATATATTTAAGACATGATGTTATATAATCTATAAATTGCAGCTTTATAAATTACATCTTGTATTAAAGGGACCACAGGCATATTTAGATGTTTGACTGCTGACAGATTTCAAGCCTCACTGCTCCCCTTCCTCTTCGGCCACACATCTGAGCAAGCTGATTAGAACGCCTGAGTTCTCCTTCCTTTGGCACTAGTGGAAAGTTGAAACCACTAAAGCACTGACATGAACACAGGAACCCTCACACCACTACCAACCTATTTGGATAGAACTCCAAAGCTTCTCTCCCTTCCCTGCTGTCTCATGTCATTTTGGACCTGTTTGGGAGCCTGTCCCTCTCTTCCCAGAAAGCATCATTATGTGACTAATTAAAAATTTTCATGCTCCCATATTGTTTGTGTAGTGTAATCCGTCTCAAAATCCAAACCAAGAGTCGAGTAAGCTCAACAACTGAAGCAGTGAGGAGGTGTCCAGGTGATAAATAACGTAACTGAGCATCTTTCTTCTCTTGCTTTGGTTTAGAAACTGGTTCTTTTACCTGCTAGCAATCTTGCACTTTGAGCTATGCAGCTTTGTGCTGTATTTGCTGAGTTCTACAGAATTTTTATCACAGATTTAATCAACCTACACCAGAAATTTTGATGATTGGCATTTAGAAACAAGAGTTAAAGCCCTCCTTAAAGTTACTACAATACCACCGCTGGGTTGTGTCAAGCCTGATCCTATCTGTGTGCCTCACGTGGAATTGTATGTCTTGATTACGGCATAAGCTGTGACTAATGCAAAGTTCAGAGGAACAGTTTTATGTTATGACTATTGGTTGTGAGTCTCAACAACGAATTGGTGCTTCTTCCATAGAATTCTCAGGAAAAGTACCGATACCTTGTGCAATTTATAGGGCTGCTGGGTGGCCAGTTGTGTGGAAGGGCAGTTACCATGTAGCACGCTGAGGTCTACACTCCTAGAAGCAGATGACTCACTAAGACTCCATGAAAATGCTTTTGCTATTACTGCTGCCCAGGCCTGTCTGTAACAAAGATACTGATCCTTATGCTTATAGAGAAAAAACAAACACTTATGGCATCTATGCCATAAAAAATTAAAGAGGTAATTAAAACTCTACTTAAACTCTGGATCCTTAAACCCTATAAAGAAACAATTGTTACAGGGGAAGACCCTAGCCCTCATGTTACAGATCTGACACTTTCTAGACAAAGAATCTTATGAATATGAGCAGGGTAAAGAGGTTACCCCTCCTCCAAATTATATCTAGTTAACCATTAAACAAACAAACACACAAGGTGAGGAGGAAACAAAAAACTGAGAAAGAGATCCACAATTTGACCAAATTAGAAATCCAAGTTTACCACAAGACTTTATAAAGTGAAAATATAAAATGTTTCTAATTATCTTTTGCACCTCTATAGCACAGATTTTGAATAAGTTTAATATCTACTGAGATGCACCAAGTGGCAAACTTTCATGGCCTTATATCATTACAGAGGCCCAAATTATAGTTATTCCTGGGGATTTCAGTAAATTTAGAGCTAGTGAACTTAGACACACCCTACAATATAAAGGAGCTATGAAATATAAAATGGTGAACAAAGATGGGGCGCCTGGGTGGCTCAGTCGTTAGGCATCTGCCTTCGGCTCAGGTCATGATCTCAGGGTCCTGGGATCGAGCCCCGCATCGGGCTCCCTGCTCGGCAGGAGGCCTGCTTCTCCCTCTCCACTCCCCCTGCTTGTGTTCCCTCTCTCACTGTGTCTCTCTCTGTCAAATAAATAAAAATCTTAAAAAAAAAATAGTGAACAAAGAAGTATGCCTTGTCTTAATCATCAGACTTATTGCCCGGCCTAAATATCCGATGGTAGTCATGGAAACTCTAACCAAAAACGAACTAAGTTAAATTATGTCTTTGGCACTTACTGAAGGTTTGACAAATTGAGACACTATGGACCTTTCTCCATAATTAAAATAGTTAATATGGCCCAATATAAGTCAAAACAGAGTTTTCAAAGATTGAAACACCTTATAAAAGACTTATTTAGAGAAGGGGTGTTTATCCCCAATATTTCTCCCTTTAACATCCCAATTTAGCTGTTCTTAACCCTCAGAAAAGTGAATGGTACTTCATGGTGGATTACTGTGGTTCTGTGTTTCCACCCGTTAAGGGCCCCATAATCAATATTATTGAAATGACTGGGTCCATCCAATCATCATCTGGTAAATATTTTGTTATTATTTATTTGGCTCATATGTTGTTTAATACCAATTTCCACAGACTCTCAGCCATAGTTTGCTCTCAGCTATGATGGAATATAACACTTTTTGACTTCAGCTTTGAAGAGACACCTCTACCTGGCTACCCATGAGGTCTCCAATAGTCTGGCCACTGCATACATTTTTGTAGGCAAAATTATAAGTGTGTCCAAATTCTTGAGGAGCACAGGTAATGATATCACACTGATGACATCTTCCTTCATGGAGATGCATTTGCCACAATCACTTAAGACATACAAATACAAGGAGCTCACAAAAGGGGCAGGTTTCATTTCCCCACACATAACAGAAGGCCCTGTCACCTCAGTTAAATCCCTACAAATGACTTGGTCAGCCAAAAGCCACTCCATTCCTGACACCATTAGGAAGAAACTTTTTTTTAAGATTTTGTTTTTATGTAATCTCTACAGCCAATGTGGGACTTGAACCCACAACTCCAAAATCAAGAGTCACATGCCAGCCAGGTGTCTCAAGAAAGAAATATTGACCCTCATGGCACCATACTATTGAAACCTGCTAAACAATCTTCTAGGAATTTTTGGATTTTAAGGCAAAATATTCCTAATTTATAATTTTACTTAAGCCCATGTATGCTGTGACTTGTAAACTGGTCTACCTTGAACGGGGCCATCTACAAAAATGTCTCTATACTCTTTCCAAATTATAATACAACAGGTGCTGTCCCACAGACAGTGTTACTCTACAGACTTTAGCAACTTCCTTTCATTGCTCTTGGAGTCTCTGAACCACTCATGGTAGGCATAAGTTGCCCCTGAACTTCTGGTCCGAGAAGATTCCCCTCTAAGCTCCACGTCATATGCCATTACAGTAGCAATCCTGCATACTGGGATCTCTTGGAAACAGAGGCTCTCAAAGCCTCTGAATCTATAGCTCTCTACATTCAGCTGCCTATTGTGCCTTGGGTCATGGAAGTGTACCCTGCATTTAGTACGGCCACTAAGCCCTCCTTGCTAAAAAGGGAAATGACGGCTACATATTAGAGCTAAATGTGGGCCCTATTGCCTACCCCACCTGCATGAAGGTGTGGCTTTTCTGGTCCTTAGTTCCTTACCAGATGCCATGCTTTTGCAGAGCTTCCTCTTCTGAACCCCTTAGCTACCTGAGTAGCTTCTTGGGATCAAACTGAGTGAAAAAGGAAAGGGAATCTGTACACCTTACAGACAGTATAACCAAGATCACTGACATGATTGAACACCCTGGAAAGCTGCTGCTTTTAATACTTTAACCAAGACATTCCTGATTAAAGACTCAACGATCAGTACAACTGCCCAAACTTTGGATAGTTGTTTTTATACTGGATGCCCTGGTCAAAAAACTGAATATGTTTTAGACCCTTGGGCCACTGGCGATTGTCTGAACATGTGGTCCAAGGTTGCCCCTTATGAGGCAAAAATTTCTGGGAATCTTGTCTCAGACATACTCCAAAAATAAATCAATGCAACACATATCTCTACATATACTAAAGCCATAATACTAAGGCTTCATCAAGACACTCCATATCCTTTTCCGAGTTCTAGTTGTTATTGATAGTGATCAACACAATCATTTCACTTCTCATGATTCAAAATGCTGAGGTCTGCAACAAGACATTCAATGGAAATTTCGTGTCCCTTACCAATCTCTGGATGCAAGCCTTATAAAGGGACATTGTGGCTTAGACAAGTTAAAATATGACACATTTCACTTATCAGTCAAACACCAAGAGTGAATTGTGATAAGTACGATTCATTTTTGTTGTTTAACTAATGGCAAGTTTCAAGCCATACTCCTTCCCTATCTGGGGCAAGCTAATAAGAAACCCAGGGTACGCTCTCCTTTAGAACAAATGGGAATTTCAAACTGCATAAGCTCTGGCCAGCATGTAGGAGCTTTCACTCCAGCACGACAGTAAAGTCCAAAGCCAGTCAGCTTTGTTTCCTTAAGCAATTTTGAATCTGACAGAATCCAGTTTTGGATTGTGCCCTGCTCTTCCCAGAAAGTCTCATTATATGAGTAATATATCTTTTCATACCTTCTTAGTGCATGTGTGGTGTCATAAGTCTTGACATCCAAACCAAAGTTGGATGGAGGATCCTGGTCTAGCTGGTGACCAAACATGGCTTCATCTAATTATATAAATAGTACCCAAAGAATTAAATAATATAAATATAGATACATATAATAATGACACTTTCCTTACTCTAAAATGTTGGGCTCAAAAATAAGGATTTCCTCTCTTATAGGGGCAAAATCAACATACACATTTCTTCCTATTGACGTTAATAGAACCATTCATTTTTAAAAAGAGAGCATCCTTTTCTTTTCAGTTGTTCTATATCTAACAAATAATGATAAATAGTAAATATACATTCTGAATAAACACACATTTTGTGAACATTTGTCATTGTTAGACAAGTAAATTCAATATTTACAAAACACTAATCATTGGTTTTGATGCACTGTTAAAAAATTAAGTGTCGTACATTTTAAATATAAAATATAAAAAGCCTTTATTGACCGTAAGTGTTCATTCATTACTGAAAACTTCACACCAGGAAAAACAGAATGCCAATGACATGATTTACTGACCTAATGAGCATACAAAAATAATTTCAAAACAATTTGTCACTCCAATTTGGGGAAAATTAGTGATTCAATTACTCAATTAAGTATAAAGTTAGGTAACAACAACATAAATTACATAAGGGATGCTGAATAAAACAGATCATTGAAAACCACCTAGATATAAGATCAAAAGACAAATGGTCAGATATGTTTCTGAGTTTTAGAGGAGAATATACACTGAGTAAAAGAATGGCTACTAGTTTTAACACACAAGATGATAATAGTTAACTTTCCATCTGCAGGTCAAAATTACGGTAGTACATATTAAAAAGTACAGAAATCTACAAGAATTAAAAAACACTTATATGTGTACATATATGTAGTGTGTGTGTGTGCATGTGTGCACATCTTAGTTTTAATCCACTGTTTTTGCTTTTTTCCTTCTAAATTCTAAGAAGACCTAAATTTTTAAATGCTACTTTTTATAGACCAACAGTTAATACAGTAATGTAAAAGATACGGTATTGCAAAAATAAATTGCATTTAACAATCATTTTGTAATTACCTAAGTCTATAAGATGGAAAAGAAATACTAAATTTAATGAATATAATAAGAATTAATGAAATATTCATTATCTAATCATCACCAGTGTTTATGCTATAATATTACGGTGAAGTTTGAGAAAAAAAAAACAACCCAAAAAACCCCATGGCTATAACCCCATATTGTAGGCAACATCAAGGGAAAAATGTTTCTAAATTGACCTACAATGAAAAATAGGAAAAATAATGGTTGTGAATAAGAAACAAATACAAAATATGTGAAAGTAGGAGAGAAATTCAAGGTGATGTCAACAACCTAAAACAAAACAAACCAAAAATGTCCCTCCAGCAATACCCAAAAGGTTTCAGTAACTGTCTGTTCGCCTTGTACGGAGTAGACCAGTCTGACAACTTTGTGTAATTTAGGAATTCACAAATTTGAAACCTATGCAAGCAAGAGACTGCACCAATAGCAGAAGATAAAGAGAGGGCAGACTAACTGGGAAAATGAAGACAAAAAACTTGAAAAAGTTTTCATGCCTACTTCCAAGATTCTACTTTCGAAAGCTAGTCTTGGGGAAGACTTTGTACTTTAATAAATATACATTCAAGGTGGGTCTTTTAGGAGGTGAAACTGTCTGGGAGGCCAAACACAAAATTAAGTCACCACAGACTATTCTGGATATCCTCAAGGTGATTTGCATGTTGGAATTTTCCAAGAAATCTAAATGTCAGTTTGCATTCTACACAGCTAATATTTGCTACAAGCTTTATAGAGTAATTTTTGTTAAGATTTTCTACATAAAGGCATGGTAATATAGTTCAACCTCTGTAGTGGGTTGAATAGTGTCGTCCCCCGCCCTGCCAAATTTGTATCCACCCAGGAGTTCAGAATGTCATTGTATTTGGAAGCAGGGTCATTGCAGATGTAGTTAATTAAATATTAATATGAAATCATACTGGATTAGGATGTGCCCAACAACCAGTGTCCTTATAAGAGGACAGAGATACACACAGAAACAGAGGAGACACACAAACGGCAAAGGTCTTGTGATGACAGAGTCAGAAATCAGAGTGATGCAGCTATAAGCCACAGAAGGTCAAGGGTTGCTGAAAGCCACTAGGAGCTGGAAAAAAGCAAAGAAGGATTCTCCCCTGGAGCCTGCAGAGGGAGTGTGGCACTACTGATAACTTGATTTCAGAGATCAGCCTCCAGAACTGAGAGAATAAATTTCTGTTGCTTAGCCACCGAGTTTGTGATTTTGTTATGGCAGCCCTCAGACACTAATACATTCTCTTTTACACATACTCTTGGAATGTGAGGAATGGGTGACTGAAGGGAAGTGAGGGTGGGAGGATAGAAAGGGATAATCATTTCAAAAAGTAGTATGCCATGTGAAACTAATTTAGGTATTATGTTACGAGTTGTGAATCATTTCTTCTGAATTATAAAGAGGTCCTTCAGTATTTTTTTTAAAATCCTATCTCCTTAAACTGTTTCATGCATCTTGATTTACCAATTGGTCCATCTAAAATATTTAATTTTACCCTGTCTATTGTGTCTTTCTTTCTCTTGGGCTTTAAAATAAGAACTTCATTATTTTCTATCCTAAGAGAAAACAAACACAGACATTAGCCTCTGACCTATACCCCACCTCATTGCCAACCTAGCTCCTCCTGCTTTATCTCAGCCAGAATTGTAGAAATAGAAGTCCACAACATTTATTCTCTAACTTTTGTAATTCTCCCCTCTCTATAACTTGATTTTGGCTGCTACACTCTATAGGTATAAATACATATTAACAAAAACATTTTTTCATCTAACAATGTCAACAGTTCTCCCACATTCTAAAGCATCTTATCTATATCAAATTCAAAATTGAAAATATGCTTTGCATGTTTTGGCACTTAAAAATAATGCATTGCATGAAGGCTTAAACAATCAAACAATAAAAGGGAAACAATGGGTAATTAAAAATTGAAAAATGAAGGAAAAATAAAACATATTTTATTAATAGAAAGGTAGGGTATTTTTTAATCCCCAAATCCAAGTGAAATAGCTTAATTGTTGACATCAATAAATGTTACTCAATGATCCAGAATTATTCTAGTTCTACATATATAGAACAACCGTAATCCTGCAGAATGAATATCACCAAAGTGACCCTAACATCTGAAGTTCAAATGAAATTCAATGATGCTCACGAAAGCATTAGGGATTGACAATTTTCTTATCTATAAAAACTGAAAGATAGGAATTGACTGACAGAATAATACTCATTCAATCAACCAGTAAAGTAAGGTCATATTATGTTCACATTTAACTGATACGAATTCAATTCTACACTGGGCAAAATAAATAAATGAAAGTAATTTGGTAGCACATGACCTATAAAAAATCAAGCTAGCTCATCTGGTATTAACTAAAGAAACTGTTCTGACATTAGAGGAAAAGTGTCCTGTTAGAATTATTCAGAGACTATAGGTCTTATGCAAAATTATGTAGATGATCATTATGGGTGAGTTAAGGAATCTCATGCATGCTGTTGACTGTATGTGATTTTCTCCTTACATAGCAACTGTAGAACCTTAACCTTTGTAAAAAATGCAATTTCAATGAATGAATTGAGTGTATTTGACAGATATTATGCTAAATGTTTAAAAAGTAAAATTCTAGGAGTGTCAGCATATAAAAGATACAGAAGAAGGAATGATTATAATTTGAGATAAGTGACAAGAAGAGAAAAAAGTGAGAAATGATATGTTAGGAAGTGATACCAAAAAGTCATAAAACAGTGGCAACAGAAGGAAACTATGAGAATGAGAGGAAGAAGCAGCAAAACAGAAATTTGTGCTACTCTTAAGACCCTAATAAATCCAGTAATTCAGGTCATTTCATTACATAATTTTTGGTAAGTGGCGGTGGGGTGTCTACAAATGTGAACATAAACGTGTGTGTGCATGTGTATTTCTGTGTGTATGTGACTTAACTATGTACAATTTTGCCACTTACATATATTATATCATTTAATTATAAACTAACCCTATAAGGTAGACATTTATCACCTCTATTTCAGAGATGAGAAAAGTAAAATTCAGGCCAATGATGAGACTTATCTAATGAGAAAGAGTAATGAATTATGCTCTGAAGCCAGAAATCTGACTTCAAAGTTGGCATGTTTAAACTCATAATGAGCATGAACTATGTGAGATATATTTTATATATGGAATCTCATTCACCCTCCCAACAACTCTGCTCTGCAGACATAATGATCTCCATTTTAAAAATAAAGATACTGAGTCTCAAAGAGCATATGTAACTTGTCCAAAGACAGAGAGCTATAAGATGTGACAGGCTGAAATTAGAATCCAAGTTTGTCTGACTTCATATGTAGTTTGAAATACAGAATGATGCAAAATTTATAAAAATAAAATCAGTTTCCTTACTAATAAATCAAAGAACATTTGCTTTCATCCACAAATAATCTAAGACGTATTTAAAAATTAATATTAAAAACCACTGATTATTAGTTGCATTACTTTTTACATTAAAAGGATTACATTTAATTTACATCAAGTCTGCTACAGTAGATTCCATTCTTTAGAAATCCATTACTTTACTTTTACTTTTATTTTAATCAGTACTTTTTCCTTCCCTTTTTGAACACACATTGGCTACTGTAAAATCTCTCTAGGTGACCAGCATGTCTATGTGTCAGGAAAGGAAATGTCTGATTTTCCTTTCTCATTTTTTTGGCCACATGACATCCCAAGAATAGATTTAATAGAACAAACTGATGGCTTATAAAGAGGACTGAGATCGCCATGCAACCTTCTGGACCATCTTTGCTAGGGTTCCGTCAGCAAACGTGTAATATTGTTGGCATCTGGGGACTAAAAACCCCTGTAGCAAGGAAAGGACTATTTTGGGGCACCAAAGGCAAAAAATAAATAAATAAACAATTACGTGGACACTGTTTTTCTTTCTAAACTGTCGTTCTCAAAGAGCTCAACTCTAATTTAACCGATCAGTATGCTAGAAAGAAGAAATATTTTGTAAAGAAACAGACACCTTGCCAATGCTGGCATCATCATTCTACATCAAGGTTAAACACAAGGTTTAGTACTTCACTTCTGATGACAATGTTCTCTCAAATAAGTTGAAGATCTTGGACTTGTTTCAGAAGAGAGAGAAGGAGGATATACAGGTAATACCAGGTTATAAGAAATTGGACTGGAAGCATCAGCTTATTTTATATATCAACAGAAACGTTAAGTCAAGATGTGATCCAAAAATCTTCGTATGATAAAATCCATGTCCTTCTGCTAAAACACTTTGTCATTCAGACCCACACATTCATTTTAGCTGTAGCAAATCCTTTACCGTGTAACACAACGCTGTAAATCTAAATTGCAGAAGTCTGAACTTTCAGCCTCTCTCCCATACTGTACTGCTCACTAAATTTCCTTGGCCTATCCATCCATAAACAGAGCTTAACCTGGGTGAGATCCAGCTGGACCTTAGATCCAAAACCTTTAGAAGCCAGGTAAGTGACTTCTAAGACTTGTGATCAGGGAGACGTGAAGGCAGCAAAGGAAACATTGTCTTCTCAGTGCCAATGCCGAACAGATTGTCAGGCTGACAAGATGAGCTGAAATGTCCTTTGCTGTCTTTTCATATTCACTGCTGTCCCAGATACTAGGTACTTAAAACCAAAATCTTTTCTTCCTGGAAATGTGTTTAAAAAAGTATAAAACAATATGATTGTTTGGTACATACTTTTCTCATTATTATAATAGTTCTATATTTGACTTTATGCATATTTTACAGAGCACACTTTGCTTCGTGCTCTGGTAATTTCCCATTTTATGTAATTCCAACATGAAGGCACTTGCAAGGTTACTGGATGTACTTATTTTTAAAAATTAAAAACAATCCTGTTTTCATTTTTATATTGTTGTTCACCTGTGTACTTGACTGTAAATTCAGATTGAGTAAAATGACCTCAAAATTTTATTATTACAAAGCTACTATCTAAAAAGAATTACAGGGTAAAGCACTTCATGAATAGTGAATATTTTCATTAAAAAAACTAACATTTTTGAATAGCATGTAGCAGAAAATAAAGCATGTCTGGAATGAAATACTATACGATGAGATGAATATTACTTACCAAACTCCTTGGGAACTGCTATAGAATAAACACAATTATGTCCAACACTGTAATTTTTTGGATAGTTTGGCGATAGAACAGTGCCTTCTGAACCTGTTGAACGACTTCCACAGGGTGCTAGGAAGTAAAAATGACAAAAAATATTTTTAGAAAAACTTTAAAAAATCATATGATGAATATTTTCATGATATAGAATTATAGCTATTGAATTTTAAGGTATAGGATTTATTTCCATCTTTTAACAAGATCCACTGTTGTCAAGTATTTTAAAAATAAATTGTGGCTGAGGGTTCCAGAGGGGAGGGGGCTAGGGGGATGGGTTAGCCTGGTGATGGGTATTAAAGAGGGCAGGTACTGAATGGAGCGCTGGGTGTTATATGCAAACAATGAATCATGGAACACTACATCAAAAACTAATGATGTAATGTATGGTGATTAACGTAACAAAATAAAATTTAAAAAACTACACATGGATCAGTAATCTAAATAAAAAAATACAAATAAATTGTGGTCATATAAAACTTTAAGTATTCAGATTCACTCTTCTCAGAAATAAAGTAATTTAATAATATCATAATGTTATCTCTAGAGGTAATAATGGTGGCCCTGCTTTCATTTATGGTAAAAATGTAAAGATAATCATCTTTTTTATAATGATGAGAAATCACATATGCAGGTGGGAAATTGTTTTACTCACTGCCAGGCTTTGACACTGTACTCAAAATCAACCTTGATTATGCTGCCACCAAATTAAGTATTTTTATACATGGGACGGGGACGGCTGTACAAATACATTCACTCACTCATCTAAGTAAGATACTCTCACCAACCTTTATCCATTTATATGATTTACCTTTGAATCAGAAGAGTTGCTGATGGTGCACAGAGGCAGGTTTTTTGTTTTGTTTTGTTTTGTTTTTTTGCTATCTCAGCCCCAAACGTGCTACGTTCCTACAAAAGGTGAGGGTGAAACCAATGTTTCTGGCAAATTTGTAGATGATGGTTCTTCTGTTCACAAGATAGGGGAAATACATTAGGTTTTATAGTTCTGGGCTATGAGACAGACCCCGGCTACTGATGGAGATTTAGGTATTGAAAACATAAAGATGATAGTTGACAGTCTCTAAGTGAATGAGATCACCCAGAAAACTATCTAGAATGAAAAAAGATGGCCAAAGAGGAGGTCTGGGGAACGCCAAGGTTTAGGATCAGATAGAGGGCGGCAACGGAGAAAATAGTGTCTTGGAAGCCAAGGGAGAAGAAGAAATTAAAAGAAAGTGTTTAACAGGGTTAAGTGTTGCAAATAACGTGTGGAAATAAATGAAAAAGGAGTCTGAGTAAATGTGGCGACCTGGAGCGCCGCAGAGCAGGAGCTTCCCTATGCCCGCCCACGATTTTCTGGAGGAGGGCTTCTGCCGAACTGCGGGCCTGCTGGCTCCGCCCCTAACTCCCGAGGTAGAATGAGCTTCCCTGATTGGTGAGCCCAGGACGGGAATTTCTACTTTACTGCAGATTGGGCGCCATTCTGCTTAGAGAGCACGCCGGCTGGTCTGCTTCTCTACCGTGTATTCCAGGGCGAGTCTGGTGAAAAAGTAGCCGCGATTGTTGAGGGACACCTGTAGCTGCGTAGGAAGCCTATTGATTCAGCTCCTCTGCTTTGATCCATATTAAAGCAAACAGTTTGCTTTCCTTCAGCCTATCCCTTAATCGGCTTTCAACGTGTGCAGAGAGGACTCCCAAGCAAAACTGAGAATTTTTGGTATCATTAATACAGCAGTTTCAACTAGAGCAGCTTTCTGCACGTTACAGCCAGCAAACCAAATCCAGCCCGAAACGAGAGATTTTTTTTTACATTCTTAGAGTTACAAAACAAAACTAAGAGTATGCGACAGAGACGTATGTGGCCAACAAATCCTACAATACCATCTGGCCCTTTACAGAAAAAAAGTTCGCTAACCCTTGCAGTAGAGAGATGGTATCTAGATCGTAGTTGGATAAAGAGTAAGTGGTATATAAAGAAATACAGAAGTATCAGAACCTTAATTATCAACTAAAGGAGAATGTAGGGAGCCGTTAGGCAAAGGGCAAAGCTGAGTGAGTTTTTGTTATTGTTTTGTTTAACGGGGAGGAAGGATTTATTACAAAAGGACAATCCGGAGCAGACCCAGAGTCTAGGAAAAGATAAGATCAAGAACAAAAGTCGAGTGATTAGCTTTTTGAAAACTGGAGTGACACTCCTCTGTGCTCTGAGATAGGGTTGAAGGAGACTAGAAATGCATAGATTCAAGTTATACATTGGGAATTTATTGGAGTTAATGCCGGATTTTCCTTTTAAAGAGAGCTGGATGCAGTCAGTGGTGTGTTAGGTGACTGGAGAAGAGTCCTGCCAGTTTGAAAAAGCAAATGCTTTTCATGGATTCCTGGCCAGAGTTTAAAATATAGCAATATATTGAAAACACATACATACAATCCAAACAGGATCTTACATTGCATTGGGTGGCTAATGAATGTTCTGCCTTTTAATGTTCTATTAAATGGTAATAGAGTTAAACATACAAACTTAGAACTCCAAAGAACAACAAATTGACAGTGATGATGATCACCAAAGATGCATTGCTCTCATCACTCATTATTGTTTGAGATTAGTCAGGTGTGTTCTTAGTTCAGCACTGATAACTTTATTCAGCTGATAATACTACTGATGAGAGAATCATTCAAGAATGAGTAGTATGTTTTATGTTAACTTTCCTTCTGATTTTAAGGTACTCCAAAATTACAATACTTTTGAGTGTATGTGACAGTAGTTCCTATTTTTATATTTGGAAACTATGAATAGAAACGAGAGCTTCTACCTCAAGTTCAGCTTTGTGACTTAGTCATGAACATTCTGCCATTCCACATTAATATGCATCTGACAGCCTCAGTTTGCTTTTTATATTTTATTTTGCATAATGGACATCTAGGACAGCTTTTTAAAAAATACCATTTATAAATATAAGAAAATGTGAAGTTTTTTTTAAGACACTGATGAATATATATGAGGTTGCAGTATAATCACATGTTCTTAGGGTAATTAATACTATGTTAGATTCTGTTATTTGGACTAGTAGCAATAATTTTACGTTTCTTCTGGTCAGTGCTTACCACATGTCCTTGTTGATAATTATATTGAATACTGTAGTGATTGACAGTATTTTATGCAGTATGCAAATAATATAAATAAGAGAAAATTAACTGTGCTTTGAGATACAAATTTATTTTAATCTGTCTATGTTTCTAAAAATCTAAATGCAATAATGATTAAGCCAGAGCAACTTTACTAATTCTCCTAATATTGGTTCCTGGAAGCTTTTCATATTCTCTCTTCCTGTTTTAATTTCATCTTATTGGCTAGTACAGAAAGGGCAGCCTTTATTTTTCTGGCTCTGTTAACAATCATAGAAGCTAGAAGCCAGCCAAGACTTTGAATGCTATGTTTATTTTTCCCATTTGACTTGTACCTGTGGGCTATTTGTCACACTGGCTGTGTTTCTCAAAATAGCCCAGTAAATGTAATGTAAATGCAGTAAATACAAGAATTCACCTGTGTCTGTTCCTGATTATAACTTATTTGATACATATGACTCCTCTTAAATCTATATTTAATAACACTGTTGTAGAACACATGAATTAGGAGAAGGAATGGTTCTATGACTAAGTAAGTTTGGGAACTACATGGGTAAAAGAAAAAGAGTTCTTTACTATATGGCCTCACTGATACTTTAGTAAGATCTGGGGAATGTCATGTTCTTACAAAATTATTTGATCATGGAGACTGTTTCAGTATAACATCTCACAGGACCAATGTTCCCTAGAACATGCTTTGCAAAATGCCAGATTGATGATTCCAGAATGTGCTATCACTTGGCAATAACTCTAACATTTATATTATTGCCTGTAATTGATTATAATTTTGTAGTACTAAAGAACTGTTTTATGTATGCACATAGAGCCAAAGTATTTTAAAGATTTAAAATGTAAGACTTAGCCTATTATAAAGTACTATTATTCTTGACACGCTTTCCCTGACCCTTGGGGTCCAATACATCAATTTGTTGCTTGTTCCCTTACATAGCTTATCAGTCTCTCTCTCCTCTCTACCACTCAAAATGCCACAGTCCACACTCTCAACAGTTTCCACATGGGCTCTTCCATTGGACAACTAGCTCCACGCATCCCCGAAAGTTCTCACCACTGTTAACAATTTTTCTAACAGACAAGTCTTACATTTCTCTTCTCTTCCTAGAACAGTTCTGATAAACATTATGTTCTCCATAAATGTTTGTGGGATGATTGAATGATCTATGCTTGCAAGACCAGGCAGGCTACTATAAAATGTTGTTCCAGAGTCATCACATAACACAAACATTTCATTTTGTTGAAATTACCCCAGATATTCACTTAAATCCAAGACAGAATGGAGACATACCCTCTTTTACTAAATCCATATAAGCCTACTTTTTTTCTTTCTGTGATTAAAATCTTCTGGTTATTAGGAATCACTGTTGCTTTACATTTAGAGGCAATATTATGTGAAAGATATGTATCTTTAAACATTGGAAATATGTTCAGTGACAGAACTCTTAACAATATGAGAGCCACATGGATACTGAGTTCCCCTGGAGGAATAGCAAACTCATGCCTACCATTTTATAGTAGCAAATCCATGCTAACATTTTATCAGTCTGGAGCATACCTTTTCTTTTTTTTTTTTTTAAGGATTTTCTTTATTTATTTGACAGAGAGAGACACAGCGAGAGAGGGAACACAAGCAGGGGGAGTGGGAAAGGGAGAAGCAGGCTTCCCGCGGAGCAGGGAGCCCGATGCGGGTCTCTATCCCAGGACTCTGAGATCATGACCTGAGCCAAAGGCAGATGCTAAATGACTGAGCCACCCAGGCGCCCCTGGAGCATACCTTTATTCAAAGAGTGACATCACTCACACAGTTTAATTTCATATGATTTTTCTTGTTCTCATTTTTCTGTTTGTTTTTTAAAAATTCTCTTTGGCTGAATTTATATGGCTTGATTTGTATAAGTAAAATGTGCCCATACTGTAACTATTCTCTATATGTGTGTTTCACTCTTGCAATATGAAAGAGGGATACAGTAGACAGATGCGGTATTTCCAGGGAAATCAGAGGATGAGTCTGCAACTGGGTTTCAAGACTTCTAGTCATTTAGTGAAAAGGACTTCCCTCCTATGGTTTGATCATGTGTGTGGGATGGAGGAGGAAGACTGAAGAAGAAGGAGAACAAGAAGTAACCTCCCAGTAAGTGAAATAGAAGAATCCCAAACCATTTTTATGGAAAAGGTACTATTTGAATGTCCACATATCTTAGAGACTTTATAATACATGCAACACAGCCTTGAGCTACTTGCAATTTCAAATCTGTCTTTTCACTTGTGTAATGTATAATTTATTATCAAATATACTCTATAATGAAAATTATTATATAATATATAAATTTTTCTCAGAAAGCAAGTTAGGTACTTTTAAAAGTGATGAGTTCTTGTAGGTCACAAAAGAGCAATATGGTATATTAAATCAATAATTTACTAGATGTGGCCTGTGACTCCTTCAGTTTGAAAGAACTGCTGTACCTTACAAAAGTGCTGGCCCACTTCTAGTAAATTACTTATGCCCTGATATAGCCTGATTGAATGTCACAAATCAAAAATCCTGGTATAGAAAGTGTTTGAAAGCTGTATCTCCCGTTGAGCTTTTTTTTTTTTTTTTTTTTTTTTTTTTTTAAGAGAAGTCCTTTCGTAACCCTTAAACTCTGGAATTGAATTTATAATGCAGACAGCTAATATTCCCAGTATTGACTTGTAGATTAAAATTACTATTGCTTCTTCCCTCCTTTGTTTAAAACCTTGTTCTTAGTTTAAAAAAAAAAAACAAAACTAATTATTCAGCCATTCATTTCTTTTTTTTCCAACCATTCATTTCATACTTCTCTTCATGTCTGCTATATAAGCATTTCATTTTGTTTATCTTAGATGATAAGCCTCCAATAAGGCTATTCTAGCATAATGGTAATAAATATTTCTTTAAATTATAAACTGTTACTCTTAGTAACTTATTTATTTTGATTTTCATTTTCTTCTCCATCAGTTCTGCTACATTCACATTTACTTATCTGGAAAACTAAAGATAATATTGCCATGAGTTTCCTATTGCCTCATCTGTTCCCCTAAAAAAACAAAAAACACAAACAAAAATCAGTCTTTATTACTTGTGAATTAATTTTGTGGTAAAATTCCACACTCTTGTTTAACACTAAAAAAAAAAATTCATCTCCATGTTGTAATCAGTGGCTTGTAAACCATTTTAATCACTCACTCAGTAAACTTAGTAGGATATGAGCTTCTACATCTGTCACCTCACTGATTGCCTGAACTCACTCATTTTATTTTGCTGGCTAGGAAGGCCTTCCCTTCATGCCCCAGTGCTCGATGAGCTGTGTTCTCCGACAGAGTGTGTTCTTAGAGAAAGAAGAATCATCCTATGACATAGACCTATGAATAAATAGCTATATTCCTCAGATAGATTTGCCATGCTACCATATATAAATTCTACTAATACTATGGGTGTTAGTAGTTTATCTGTGATACCATGTCACTCATTTTTAACCTCATTTTCAAGATTGAGGTATAATTCACATACCATAAAATTCACCCTTTTAAAGTATATAATTGAGTGTTTTGGTTTTTTTAGCATATTCACAAAGTTGTATAACCAACACTCTATCTAATTTTAGAATATTTCTGTCATCCCCAAAAGAATTCCTATATTCATCAGCAGTCACTTCCTATTTCCTATACTCCCAAGTCCCTAGCAATCACTAATCTATGATTTTGTAGAAAAATGTATATGGGAAGATAAATTCTTAAAATGATTTTAGCTGAATTGTTGATGTTTTTTAAAAACTAAAATCCCTTTCATTGCTTAGTTTCTGATTTCTAACTCATTGATTTTAAGTGATGGCAGTCTTTTATTGTTTAAAAAATTGTTTTAAAACAGCTAATAGTACAAAATGAGCTTAGAGGGGAAAAAAATCATCTGTGACAATTTATTACCCCTACCTGATTACTTCACAAGCATTGATTTCTCAGGAAAGTCTTCCCTGTCTTCCAGACTAGTTCAGAGGATCACATCATACAGCATTCCATTCTGTTCAGGACACTGATTACAACTTGTTTTATATTTATATTCATATTTTTTTTATATAAAGCCACTTATTTATATAGGGTCTGTCTCTCTTAACTCCAAAAATCTATTAAGTCAAAGTTTCTATTTCTTTTTATACACCATTTATACCTCTGGAGCCTAGGACAGTGTCTGTTTATACAATGGACTTCTAATGTTATAAATATTAGGAAAACTAAAATATACAGTATATTACTATCTTGCTGCTGACTAAATGCATGGAATGTAAAACTCAGATTCTTCAAACCATTTGCTTAGGGTAGCATAGTAAATGCTGTATAAAACCCAAAGCTTTGGAATCTACAAGATTTAGTTTTGAATCCCAGCTTCACTATTTACTGACTATTTACTTCTAGCTTTGGAGGAGAGGAAATTTCAAACTGGAACTGGAACAGGAAATGTCTGATAGATATGCTATATGGTGTGGGCCTAGATAAAATGAATTAAGCAACTCTCTGGCCCCACAGAATCTTCTGGAGGTGATATAATGTGGGTTTCATAAAGGCCTTAGGAGGATGAACTAATCTCATCAATCCCAGGAACGAATACAAAGTTTAGAGAAAGGGCAGGAGGAAACTTCCCTGGTGTTTCTGCCAAGCTCTTCCCTTGAGAGAGAGAGGAATGCCATTTAGTGATTCTCCCAGAGCATTGTTCCTTCCAGGAGGAGCTCTGGCTTTTATTTTCCTCTCCTCTTCATTTCCCTACTCCATCCCAAAGGCAGAGGGACCTACATCTTCAATTCAGCTGTTGTCTCAGGAGGTGGTATGTGTGTGGGTGTGTGCGGGGGGGTGGTTTGGGGTCACTGTGCTCAACTGTTAACAATCACTGTGGATGTGGTCTTCTAATTTTGCACTCCTTATCCTTTAGAAGTCCAGGGGGAAACAAGAACCAATGTTAACAGTGAAAAGGAGGAAAAATTGGCCCATCTTCTCCTCTTCCTTACAGCTCAGGGGTTCTTTTTTCTTGTTTCATGAATTTGGATGGGGAAAGAATGTTTATATTTTCCAATTCTTATGGAAATTTTTTTCTAACTGAATTTTACCATTTCATTTAATTTCAAACGTAGGCAGCAAACCACTGGGACTTTGTCACCAACAGGAATTACAGATGTTTTTATATTACATTATAATTGTTGCAGATACCTCAAGTAGTTATTAGATTTGCTAGGACTTATAATTTAAGGCAATAATTAGGAAGCAATATATTATTACATCAAAATTTGTTTTTTCAATTATAGATTTTAAGTACTTGGATAACTGTGTTTCAATATAATCAGTTTATCTTTCATGCCCATGTGCTTTATTATATTTTATACACCTAAAAAGATAATTCTAGGATAGGATTCATCATCACACAAAAAAGAAACCCTATTCTAATTAGATTCCTCCCAACTCACCTCTTTTTACCTTTGTAATTTTTTGTCTTCTCTTTTCCTTGCGGGGGCTTGGCTCAGGGATTGTTGCTTTGGCCTATGATGATCTGGAAAGTATTAGTTGCATTGGAGAACCCTTTCCTTCTTGCTCTTTTGTCTCTCTTCCTAACAGGACAGATCAATTCTTCCCTGAATCAGAGAGGTCCTAAAACTCAGATTAGGAACGTGGGGAGAAATACCCTGTCTTGGGGTTGGCTTAGGCTTGAAGCTATTTAGAACCTGATTATGGTTCAGATTTACTCACTAACTCTCCCATACATTTCAATCTGACTGGTTTTGGGATTTGGGATTAAGAATTTATTCCCTATTGCACAGAGAGCTCTGTATTGTCTTTTTGTATGTGTATGTCTTGAAGTGAAAGACTCTCTGGCTGAATATAAGTATAAAATGAAATGTTCTATGTTTAATAAAGGGGAAGAAAGCAGCAACCTCCTTTAGGGTGTCTCTTTTAAAACATAATAGGCCCATCTTTTTGATTTTACAGTGCAAGACTGCTGACCTTCTGGAAACATACTTCAGAAATTAACTAAGGGTTCTTAAAAAGTGTAGTCACAAGGTATACAGAGACAAGTTACATCGGTATGTCTCTCAAGGAGATAAAAGAAGAGTTATTTGTTCTTTCTTTATAAATTTGTATGAGATTCTGTCCAGTCTTTGTAGCATCTTTCATAGGCAGCCTGCAATGTTCATTACATTCCAAATATGCTTATTCAATAATAAACCTGCTTTCTTTCTCTCTGGGTTTTGTGGGTTGAACTTTTTAGTAGTATATTTGTTTTGCCAACAAAAGTAAAGATTTGGCTATCCTTAGATCTGTTGTTTTATTATCCTAATGCCATTCCTTACTTAATACAGTTTGATTCTCAACATGACTATGAATAATTACTGTTGTATACTTTACTTTCTTTATCTGTAAGGAGAGAAGCTCTGGGTTGATTCAATTTTCTGTATAAATAATTTTTCTGTTTTTCTGTAAAAACGTGTAACACATTAGGGAGGCATGTTTGAAGTCTGACTTAAATATAAAAACTACATGGTGGTGGAGAACGGGGGTTTCTAAGCACAATGAGAGGCCATGCAACTACCATTCTGGAGGCATGGCATAGTGGCTGAGATGCCAAAGGCAGAAAAAATAAAAATGGTTTAAATATGAGCTCCAAGTCAGTGGTCACAGGAAAATATGTTTTGAATTATAAGCATTGATTTGCAATTAAATTGCTTCTTACATAGGCGACTCTACATAGTATGCTCCAGAATTCATAGCAGCAGGGATTTATTTATAACAATGCTAATGATTCTCTAGACTAGCATGCAGGAGACCAACTGGAGTGATAACGTAAGTAAGAGTGCCTGGAAATAGCAGGTGCTCAATCACATTAGCTTCCCTTCCAGTTTCATTTTAAATAATATTCCACCGCCCAATATGAAAATGAAACATGCTTTGGTTTTATCTCAATACTACTTTAAATTTTTAAAATAGAAAAATACATTTGGGGTGCCTGGCTGACTCAGTTGGGAGAGCATGTGACTCTTGATCTAGGGGTCATGAGTTCAAGCCCCTCATTGGGCCTTAGAGCTTACTTAAAAAAAATAGAAAATACATTATACTTCTTTGTAGAACATGATTCTGATACATAATCTGTATATTATGTCTGTGAACAAAATTCCTATGTATAGCTAATGAAAGGCAGATATTTGATGATACTCAGAAATAATTTACCACTAGGCCTTTGTTTTATGAGTCTTTCATCCACATGCTTTAATTATGTCACATATTTAAATGGCATCAAATGCTAAATGGCTCAGTATACTAGATTACATAACGTCTATATTCATTTATAATGCAATGGGACTCCAGACTTGTTTCAAATCTCAAAAAAATTCTATAAACCTTAAGGACATTTGGAATAAGAGATTAGTCCAAGGCAAGCATGCCGTTTAAGCAGAAGATCTGGAATAAAAGTTGAGTTATCTACGTCATACACTAAAGCAGTATGATTTAATTAAAAGTAGGTCATATGATGTTACTAATGAGAGATAACTGTAAAGTTGGAGAGCTACAATTATAAAATGAACTTTTTATTTTTTATTTTATTTGTTCCAAATTTTCTCTTCAGTTGATAGTGCAAAGGGCTCTCCATTTATTTATTATTATTATTTTTTAAAGGTTTTATCATTCCACATAGAGTTGGAAGTTGAACAATGAATGGTACCAGATGACTACTGGATGTCTAATCATAACACTCTTGTGTATGTACTTTGGACAGACTTATAGTTATCAGTGACTGAGTTACATAATCTTTTTTTTCCCCCAGAATCTAGGACTACATTAGCATGAGAGAAACAAAGGGATTGAAAATAATGGTACAGATGTTCAAAATAGCTAACACTGACTATATCTGTTAGGGTATCTGTGTAAAGTTGTGCTTCAAATGAAATGCAAAAATGCATTTCAGATGAACACTTTTTATTAGTTATTGGTAGGAATTTACTTTTTCTTAATTCTCATACTTAGCTTGGAGGAAGATTTCAGAAATAAGTGGGGAACCCAAAATCTCACCACTTATTTTTGATGCCATGCATCCATTCATGAAGCATTTAACCACCTGCAATATGCAATAAATGTTAGGTTCCAGAGATATAAAAAAGATCAATGCAAGGTCATTAATCAGCCTCTCTAGAGGGCAGTGATTAAGACTGGACTCCAAATCATGACTGGCAGGCAACTAAGACTTTGAACAAGTGACTGAACCTGTCCTTGTGTCTTGGTTTCCTCATCTGTAAAATGAGAATATTAGTATCCCCTAATTCATGGAGTTGTAGTAAGGCATAAAATAATATGTATACAAAACTTCAAACTGTTCTCAACACAGACAAGTTATTATCTCTTCTCAGTCCTCTCTATGGGCTTGCCCAGTTCAGCTGCTTGAAATTCTATCTACTTTCTCTGGTTTGCTCTTGCTTCTAAATGTTTATAAATGCTCAACCCTAGGTGTGAAACACAGCATCTCCTTATGTCTTGTACCTCACCTGGTTCCTTCTTATTTATATTTTTAATATTCAGTTCATGTGTCACTTTCATAAGGAAGACTTCTCTGATTTCTCTTTGTGACTGGGTCAGAGGCACCTCCACGCTGTGCTCTCGGCACTCTGTTTTTATTTCTAGCAATTGACCTCACCTGCTTTATTTCATCTGATTATAAATTCTCTAAAGGCAAGAACCATATTGAATTCGTAGTTAGTACAGGACCAGGCATATAATTGGTACTTTTTAATGCCTGAAAAAAAGGAATGTATGATACCATCTCTTCTATTCTCTCTAACATATTCTCCAAATATGTTTGTTCTTAGGGTCTTATTATTCTAATTAGCTGTCAATTGAATGCTCACTGTATGCTATAGCAATGAAAAAAGATCAAAAATATGGCATTGGTCCAGTTATAAAATAAATAAGTCATGGGTATGTAATGTATAGCATGATGATATAGTTAATAATACTGTCTTGCATATTTGAAAGTTGCTAAGAGAGTAGACTTAAAATTACTTATAATAAAAAAATTGTAAACTGTATGGTGATGGATGTAAACTATACTTATTGTGGTGAACATTTCACAATGTATACAAATATCAAATCATTATGTTGTATACCTGAAACAAATATAATGTTGTATGTCAATTATACCTCAATTAAAAAATACTGTATTAGTACTATGGCTAGTACTCCCAAATTTGATGATTTACCTTTCAGAGTTCTAAGGCTCTAAAATAACTGGGGCTTTACACACACCAGAGATATCTTTACCAAGGACCTAGTATTTCAACTTTAGATTTATTTGATTCCATCCTGGAAGCTTTAGGGAGCAAGGCGAGGGTAAATTGGAATGTTTTTCTGCTACTAAAACATGCCTAAAGGAAATCTGAGAGCTTCAGCCAGAATGCTGGGGAAAAAGCTTCAGACAGAAAGGACAGCAAGTGCAAAAGCTTTGAGGCAGAAGTGTGAACAGTGATTTCAAGAAACATCTAGGAGCCTTTGTGGCCCAAAGAGTATAGTAAAGAGGTCAGAATATATATAGGCAGATTAAGTGGAACTTCATATTATAAGATCTATGGAGTTTACTCAGATTTAGAAAGCCAATGGTGGATTTTGATATAATTTAACATATGTTTTTATTTATTTTTTATTTTTTAAGAGATTTTATTTATTTGCATATTTATTTAGAGAGAAAGAGAGCATGTGAGCTGGGGAAAGAACAGAGGGAGAGGGAGAGAGAGAATCCCAAACAGACTCCGAGCTGAGTGCAGAGCCCAACACAGGGCTCAATCCCATGACTCAGAGACCATGACCTGAGTCAAAATCAAGAGTCAAATGCTCAACCAACTGAGCCATCCTGGAGCCCCAATCTGACATATGTTTGAAAGATTACTTTGTTGTGTTTGTAAGAGATTTTATTGGGGAACATGGGAAAGGGAGAAACTAGCTAGAAGAGAGGTTAAGAGGTAAGAAATAGCTGATGCCCTAGGTCAGGGTAGAGGTGTGTTTATATAAACAGCTACAATGCCATTAGATGAAATAAATCAAGTAATGAACATTAAGGGAAAAATACGGAATCTGCCACTATTTGTGTTTCATTATTTTTACATAATATTGAGTCATTTTATGGATGAGAACAATAGAACTTCTACGTTAATCCAGTGTGTCCATAGATAACTAAAGTAACACAGAGTTTCAACAGACACTTGTCAAAGTGTGAAAAATAAGAAGGGAAGAAATTATTTTCCAAACACATTTTTTTTTTATGACAAAGTGAATTGCAGGTACAGATATTCTGTTTTGCTATCATTTAATACATGTGACATTCTCCATGAGATAAACTGCAGGGTTTCTCATCACTGAGCAGGACTTACCACAGGATGCTATCATTTTGGATCTGCTTCTGACAAACACAATCTCCCAGTGTCCAACATAAGCTCTTGAAAATATTTTCTTCAGATTTAAAATGTACACAATCTTAAACCATGATAAAAAAAAAACTATCTTCTAAAATAGACAAACTGTAAATTCTTATGGTTCAGTTCAGGTTAAAAATATTTACTGAGAGCCTGCTTGTATAAATTAATGCATTGAATGCTAAAAAGTTATATGTAGCCCAAGACCTTATGAGCTTATACTCTTCCAGAGTGAAACATTATAAGAAAAATCAAAACATTGCATTTAAAGAGTTTACAAAGTATGGTCATATTGGTGTTCGCTTTTATGTAAAAAATAAAATAAAAAGCTTTCCTTATTTTGGCACTTAGGGATTAGAGTCTAATAGCTCCCTACTTACATACTCTAAAGCAAAACCTTTCAGTCAGTCCAAATTTCCTGCCCATGTTCTCAGAGACAGCAGTCAAAATTTTACTGTGGGGTAAGACTTAACATGAAAAGCAGCAGAGCCTGACAATCTAATTCTCAAGCATTAATGAAATTAAAAATAGAGGCATAAACAAATTAATATATGACAAAGGCAATTGCTAGAATCCACAAAAATAACTTAATTCTGGAATATTGAAGAGAAATAGAAATTATTAGAAGACTCAGCTGAGGAATAGCAGAATAGAGGGTGGTGTGGGGCAGGTGACCATTGCTTTAAATTACTTTAAATGGAAACCTATATTATATTATTTTCTTTGTTATTACATGTATATTTTACTTTGATAAAAATGCAAAATATATCTTAACTTAAAAATGTATCCTTATGAGTAACAAACCCTCTGGCTCTATTGCACATGCTTTACCCACTAATTTTGACTTTCAAAGTATTAAATTATTAAATCTGAAAGTCAGTCAGTTCTGTGTATTTTGGATTTCTGTATAATTACTATGAGGGAAAACAAATAGATACGTGTGAACGTGATCAAGAAACTAAAATATATTAAGTTCTCCTTATGAGACAGTAACAGCTTCAGAATCAAATGTATTTTTAATTTATTTCTTATATTTTATTGTGTTTATAATTTTTTTTTATTTATTTATTTGAGAAAGCGAGAATGAGAGAGAGTACATGAGAGGGGGGAGGGTCAGAGGGAGAAGCAAGCTCCTCGCCGAGCAGGGAGCCCGATGCGGGACTCGATCCCGGGACTCCAGGATCATGACCTGAGCCGAAGGCAGTCGCTTAACCAACTGAGCCACCCAGGCGCCCCATGTTTATAATTTTTAAGTAAGCTCTAGGCACAATATGGGACTTGAACTCATGACTTCAAGATTAAGAGTTGCATGCTCTACCAACTGAGCCAGCCAGAAAACCCAGAACCAAATGTTTTAAGTAAGTTATTTAATATAATTCTCCCAACAACCTTACAAATTATACAATATCATCTCATGATTAGATACACAAAATAAATTGTGTAAGGTCACAGCTGATTTTAGCTTTTCTCTTGTTTTTAAATCATTGTTTAGAGTTAAATAGACCTAGTTCTAAAACATGGGCCTTTCCTTCCCCCTTTCCTATTCTAGAAATTATCAGTTGTGGTCATATTTTTAACATGGTTAAGGTATTTATGGTATTAATTAAGTTAATTAAGGTATTAACAAGCATAAGGTATTTATGGAATAACTTTTTTTCCATAGTATCTTGGTATTATGGGTAAAAGTCTAGTCATATCCAAGTCAATTGATAGTGAAGATTATCCTTAAGAAATTTAAAAAATACTAAACACTTGTGCTATTTTTAGGAGTAAATGTGTATCCATATAATAACATTAATAAATTAGATTTAATTAATGTTAAAATGACAGAAATATACTAATTCCATTAAATATAACATGCAATGCAAAGTGCAATGCATGTTTTCCAGTGCTGTGATTCTTTTAGAACACTTTGAAAATCACATGTATTAATATTCCAGTATTTGCTGGGAAATTTACTAGGCCCTCTGTATGTGTTGCAATTAATTGAATATTCACAATAACCTACTGAATTAATAACTATGATCCAGTTTTAGGGATTTAAAAATCAAGGCTTGGCTTGCCAGAGGTCATAGATATAGTAAGAGGATTTGAACCCAGGTCTACTCTTCTCTCTGTTTTGTTTGTAGATATGACTAGTCAACCAACGTGAAATATACTTAATTAGGCTATAATTGATCCCATGAAATTTTTTGGTTAGGAAGGACCAATTGTATATATTATGGCATATTCCATGCTGAAATTAATATTTCTATGACCTATCAATATAGAAATCTACTGGAAAGAAATAGGATTATTTTAGGCAGGCATATTTTTAGTGAATGCATACTATACTCTGGTGCTCCTGCCTTTTTCAGCTAAGTCACTGAAAACCATGTATTTAATAATTTATCCCAGTGATTAACAGCTATCCTTTTGATCTATGGTTTTCTGTATCCTTTGGTTTTTCTCTGTCAGGATTTTGGTTATTTCTTGTCTGGCTCCTGGAAATCTTCCATATTATTTTAATGAATTTTCTGGCTATATACAGATTTCTCTTTTGCATGGCTCTGAATTTTAAGACAATATAATCACTCTTTCTCTTAAGCTTTCTATAAACTTTCCTGTCATCAGTTATTTTTTTCTCTTTGGCAGAATTAAATACAAAGTAATTATTTCTCCTTTTATTCCCTTTATCCTCTAATAGATGGAACCATCAATTAAGAATTAACTGGCTGTTCTGTTATTAACAGAATGACCGTTTAATAGACATGTACCTTTTCTTTATTTCTTATTGCAACATTTTGAAGTAAAGAATTTCAATTACCCCCATTTTAGAGATGAGAGACTCTAGAGAGGTTAGATGACCTATGAAAGTCAGAAATCATATGTATATAATTCTAATATGTGAAAACGTTATACAATGAGGAAAAATTACTATGTGTAACAGACACCAAAATTCCATACTTTTAATTATCAGTTCAAAATTGTTGCTTTTTTTTCACTGAAATTCACGGTAAGAAATATACATTATTTTATTTATATTTATTTATTTATTTATTTATTTTTAAAGATTTTATTTATGTATTTGATACAGAGAGAGAGATAGCAAGAGCAGGAACACAAGCGGGGGAGTGGGAGAGGGAGAAGCAGGCTTCCTGCCAAGCAGGGAGCCCGATGTGGGACTCGATCCCAGCACCCTGGGATCATGACCTGAGCTGAAGGCAGACACTTAACGACTGAGCCACCCAGGCACCCCAATATACATTATTTTATTGCAAATATACACATACACATCTACATGTACTCGTACACACACACATCACATGGGTATATTCATTGTATTTTATTCATCTCTCTATATGTAGCTGAAAATAGTCCCACAAAATAATACTTATCTTTACCATGTCTTTGAATTATAATATTTTTCTCTTCTTTTTATATATTTATCTTTTATTTTATTTTAATTATTTTACCTTATTCAACATTATATCAATTATAAAAATGCTGGTCATGACCCAGTGAATTGATTTTATGACTCACTACTGGTGACCCCTGGTTTGGAAAATCTGCACTAGATGATATCATCTCCATGTCAGTTTTGTACAATGCATTAGGATCATTCAGCTGACCACAGAGTCTGTGGTAACTTTCCACAGTGATATCATTGTTTCTCTCTCCTTACTGAACTGTTTTTTTTTTTTTTTTACTTTTCACTCTATCTCTATCCTCATAGAGTTGTATGCAAGCATATGATTTTTCAACATGCAATATT
>NC_138372.1:147542196-147557514 GCF_054177405.1 Leptonychotes weddellii
CCCCCCCCCCCCCCCCCCCCCCCCCCCCCCGCTAGAGCTGCCTCAGCAGCTCCAACATGGTTTGCACTTTTAGGCAACCTTAATTTTTAGGAGAAATGTGTAGTTTGGATAAAGATTTATCACCAGTTCTTGATAATATTTAAGTCACTGCATTTCTCTATTTTGTTGAAATGTCGCTTTCTGTGTGTTCATTCTTCATTTACTCAGCCAATATCTTCTGAGCACCTAATCTTTTCAGGCACTCCTCTAAGTCCTGAACACAGAATACAACAGGCAATACCCTTATGCTCAGAGAGCTCACCGACAATAATGTGTGCAGCGCTTTAGAGACACCTGGGAATATAAGCACTTTTCTGAAACCATTTCTTTAACGAATCTAATTTAAAAATCCTTGATAAAATCTCTGCATGGCCTATACCACACTTGTAGATTGAATGTTAAGTGGTTGATTTTTAAAAATATAGAAATGGCTTTAAATATTTCCTGATTCTGTCTAATAATAAAAACTCAGCAAAAAAATGTTTCTTACCATGACAACTTGGTAAGGCTCTATTCCATCCAGGTCTTCCATCATCTCCCATGATACAGGTGAGTGTCGAATAACCTTGGAGAACATAACCAGCATCACAGTAATAGGTGACTGTTGACCCTAGTTTATAATCCATTCCAAGTCTTGTGCCATTCATTATATTGCCTGGATCAAAGCAGGACTCTCGAAGTTTTGCTGAAAAACAGTGTTGATATAAAATGAAATGCTTTAAGATACTATTTCCTTTGAAACCTTTAATATTTCTTCATTTCTATTTCTAAACAGATGGGAAAGTACCAGCACCCTTTCTGCTTCTGTTTGAGGGCTCAACGTACAAAGTAGCCCATAATCATACCTGACATTTTACTAATTCATATTGATGAGTAAGAGAATAAAATTTTTCATTAGTCCTATTAAGACTCATATCTAATATACAGTCAAGCATAGAGTTTTAGAGTTTATTAAAAATTATTATGTGCTATAATCCATGCATAAATATTTTAAATGAATTATTTTGGAAAAGAAGGACTTATTTCTTTATTTAATATTTATTTAAAAGCTCTTCTCCCAAATAATGTATACTCATTCCTTGTGACTGAACCAGGAAATGATACTACTGCTTATGTTGAGCTCGGTTCATTTCACCACTGGGAGAAAGGTAAAAGTTTTCTCTACCCTGAAATCATTTCTTGTAACCCATCTCCTCTAGTCATTCCCCATTCCTATCAGAGGTCTGCCCATTATCAAATAGCAGCAAAATCTTTATGACATACAAACCAGGATCTTTTGGAGCAGAGAGTCTATGTTAAAGCCAAGTACTTTTATTTATTTATCTATCTATTTATTTTAAGATTTTATTTATCTGTCAGAGAGAGAGCACATGAGAGCACACAAGCAGGGAGAATGGCAGGCAGAGGAAGAAGCAGGCTCCCCGTTGAGCAAGGAGCCCGAGGCGGGACTCCATCCCAGGACCCTGGGATCATGACCTGAGCTGAAGGCCCACGCTTAACTGACTGAGCCACCCAGGTGTCCAAAAATCAAGTACTTTTAAAGTTAACACTATCAGACACATTGAACATTAAGTCCATTCACAACAAAGGAACTAAAAGTTCTCTGTGCACCCAGATAGTGAACTAAAGAGAGAGACAGAACATTTTGAAAACATGTAGAGAAACAGAAAGATCAGTTCATCCATTTTTGGGAATAAGCTCTAAAACAAATTGTTGTTAACAGATCTGGGCAATGCCTTAATATTTCTGTTTTATTATTATTATTATTAGAGATTCCTTAAGAAATAGTACAAAAATGTAAGGGCCACCACAAGTTCAGGATAACAAATGTGATTTTCTACATTAGAATTTATTTTATGTTCATGGGAAGCCAGGAAGTGGGTGCATCTCTGCACATAACTCATGGAATCACTGGGATTTAAGTCAACAATATCTTAGTGTTTGGCTATCACAGAAATTATTTTATTGTAATATATCCAACTCTGATTAATTGCAACAGTAGGAATATATTTCTTCCATTTATAAAAGTTTACAGAGTTCAAAGTACTTCAATATTCATAGGAAATGAGGAGAAATTTGTGCTTTAGAAAGAACACTATACAAGATTTCTCCCAATTCAACTAAAGAGGAAATGGCAGAACCAAACATTTAGATGATTTAAATAGACTATCAAAGGAATGAAGTTCTGCTTTCTTTCTTTCCTTCTTTTTTTTCCAATAAGTACTTAAGAGCCCACACTACCCAACAAACTCTGGAAATATAGCAGTGGACAATCAGAATATATTCTGGCCAATGTGGCAATTACAGTTTATTAATTATAGTAAATAAATGCTTGTAACTGTAATGATTATGGCGTAAGGGGAAGCATTCAGGAACCTTCCTGAAGAATTGACATCTAAGCTGAGCATTGAGAGAGAAATGAGCTGACTAGGTGAAAGAGAGACAAAGCGCATGAAGGGGACGAGTGTGCAAGTCGGATAAACCTGATGCCTGAGTTTCAATCCAAAGCTAAATAACTTGATCTTATTCCAAGTGCACATACACAGATGCACACACATGAAATTTGCACCCTACATATTATTCAGAATTCACAATAAAAATCACTTCTCAATCCAACAAACTATATTTCTTCCCTGGTAAAATATTCACACAATATCATTTTCCCAAAAAGAACCAGTGGTGCGAATACTCAATTTGGTTACTAAGAATGGGACTTTAGGGCGCCTGGGTGGCTCAGTTGGTTAGGCGACTGCCTTCGGCTCAGGTCATGATCCTGGAGTCCCTGGATCGAGTCCCGCATCGGGCTCCCTGCTCAGTGGGGAGCCTGCTTCTCCCTCTGACCCTCCCCCCTCTCATGTGCTCTCTCTCTCTCTCATTCTCTCTGTCTCAAATAAATAAATAAAATCTTTAAAAAAAAAGAATGGGACTTTAGTGTTCCAGGAGTTGGTTTGTTTACTTTAAAAAGGAAAACTGTACATTGAGCCTTTCCTTAAACAAGCAGGGAAACACAACATAACTTTTAGGCAGATCAGAAACCTAGCATTTATAGCTGGCCTTCGTGAAATTGAGCAAAGTCCCTTGAAGGAAAAGGAAGAATTGAAGTTACTGTTTAAAAGGATTCATCCCCCCCCCCAAAAGGATTCATCCCTTTGTCAAGTGTAACCACCTAATATTCAACTTTTGAAAAGTTTGCTTTTTCGTTCTTTAAAGTTTTCCCAATAGTTTCAGTGCCATCTCAGGGAATCTATATTGCAAATGTCCTACTTTTTGAGGAAAGGGAAATATGGCCAACAAATGAAATATATTGCCTCTGCGACAATTTTATATTGCTAGCCTCATTTTGAGAGGATTCATTTATCTCATTATTGTGTTTACACATTACATTAAATCCTTGGTGAATAGCTTTCTATGAATAATACTGCCCTTGTTTATTTCCAGGTCTGCCATAGCAATTGTCTGGAAATTTTGGAAACACCCGGAGAATTCTTATGCAAAGGTCTAGGCCGTAGATGGAAAGGCGATTTGAGTTTTTGAAAAAAAGCAAAACAAAGCAAAACTGTGAGGCTGACAGGTTGATATTATTATTTTTATTAATAATTAATTTTATTTGCCTTCACAGTAGTTTGCCTACTGAATAGATCCTAGGCAAATAGCTCCTTTGCCTTATATTCTCCAAATAAAGCACGTAAGATGTCTGCTGCAAGATAAAGCATAAGCAATAAAGCTTCTATCTTACATATGGTTTTTTAAAAAAATTTTTACAAAGCATTTATTTTTCAGAGTTTTTCCACCAGCAATGAAAGTATCTTAAATGCTTATTTTAATGAAAAAAAAATGATATTAGAAAGCCATAAACTGTGCCTTGAAGAAGATTCAACTGGAAAAATTAAAACTTTACTATGCTCTTATTTCCATTTTATTCCTGAAAACAGACAGATGTTGAGATAATATATAAATATATTATATATAATAAGCATGTCTATAACACTATGAAGTTTTTTATCATACTTTGCACAAGACAGTGATAGTTATGTTTGTGGAATTCATATGTAATGATTGATTTATAAATAAATTTTTTTTCTGGGAGAAAAAGAATCATAAAAGGGATTTTACTTCAGAATTTATTCCCACATAGAGCTATACGCTCATGAAGGGACCATTATTATGAATAACATCAGTCTGTATAATCAAAAGTAGTTATATGTTATTTTTGGTTTTCAAGGGTGACCAGAGTATATAACTGCCTGTTATTTCCAGGATAGTGAACATGTGTGGATGGGTATATACCGGCTCGTATGAATTCAGCAACTAAGAACTAAGCTCCCTTCAAGATGTATATGCATTATATTTCCCTCATCGGATCATAATCAGTCCCATGAGGCCTCCCTATTATTAGCGTAAGAGCTCACCTAAGGCCAGGCGTCCCAGGGTGCTTTTAGAGAATAAGTATAAGCCATACATGTATCTCTTTTATTTTGGAAAATATTTCTGCAAGGGAAATTAAACAATTGCCCCCAGAATACCTCAGGGTAACACTGAAATGTAATAAGGTGCTCTGTGAAAAAAATATATCTTAACTTAAATAGGTATGTTAATTTAGAATGTAATTTATGAAACTGTTAGGGTTCCTGGAGCAGGTGGCTAACTTACACCATCTATAAACAACCAGTCATAAGTCTTCCACTGTACGTATTGGTGTCTATAAATTGGCAACCCCAGCTACCTAAAACACCAGCTGCCGGGAGGTCTCCTTCAGTAGCACGAAACTGTGTATATTCTCTCTCCATCAGAATCAATATATTTTGTAAAAGAATACAAATATTACTACTATGTGAGTCACATTTATATAAATGTTGTAATTATGAATATTTAAGACATACTTATTAACATTATAATCTAAAATGGTCTTAAAACAATGCAAATGAGGGCACTGTTTAAACTCTAAATATTTATTCCACTGTAAATTTGTTAATATTATATCTCACTGAAATTACAATGGAGACTAGGCCGGATTTGAACTCTTCATGGAGACATTGTTTTAAAATTAGCCAAACGTCTTCCCTTCAGCCCCAAACTTCTACTTCCTGCTCCGGTTAACTATTGTCTACAACATAAAAGCATATCCACAGTTTGCTTTACATAAGTGAAAAGTGCTATTCCTTCCAGAATCCATGTTAGCGGGCTTGTGTTTTTGCAATGTTCAAATATAGCATTGGTTCATTGCACAACTACTGTGTATTCGCACACAAGCAAAAATAAGATTCAGTGTCTGTCTTCAAGGGGGAAATGGAGAGAAAAATCTGAACACAAGCAGTGGTAACTATACTCTGGTGTGAGCTCTAATAGAAGTAGGTGTTGCTTTTAAATTAAAGGCCTGCTAAAAACATTATGTATTTAGAGTGAGTCAAGACTTAAAAGCTTTACTTTTCAGTGCCAACAGAACATGCTCAAGTGAAGGTACAGGACATGTATTACAAATGACAAAGGAAAACTCTTTTTACTATTCAGGGTCTCAATGCATATGTCAGTTTATTTTGTGGGGGGTGCATATTTTAGGAAAATTCTGAGGTTTCTCTCTATGGCAGAAATAGACATAAGGACCACTTTATTAGTTTTAAGAAACCAGACAATTAAAGAGGTAACATTTTTTGAAATGAGGATAGGAAATAGGCAGGCTGATGAAAAAGACCCTGGGGACCCTGAAGGGGGAAATAGAACTTCCCCATGGTTGAGAGTTGTGAGGACCAGTCCAGAGAATTAATTAGGTCGGATTTAGGGAGTGCCATGAACTCGATACTAACATCAGAAGAAATACTCTTCGGAGTATAAAATATAAGTATAAAATAAGACTTCATGAAATTGTGTCTAAGTGGGTATTGGTGTAGTAGCTAAGCATGTGGGGAGTAATTGTAGGGTCCAGAAAGACTGAAGTTCATGGCATGATTATGTATTTCTCTCTGTTTGTACTTTTATATTTTTATTTGCCTTTATTCTTAGTAGTAATAATAATTTATGTCATCTCCTATAACTTTTTCATAATCTGATCCTTAGTTTTGTCATTTGTAAAATAGGGGTAGCAATACTTAGCACCTAATTCTGTTACTTTAGTATTTTTGTTGCATTTTTAAGTGTACCTGCTCACAGGAAGGATAGAGATAATTCATTAAAAAGAGCTGATCATTGTACCTAGAATAGATTAGGTACATAATGAATAGTTTTGTCTTTTAAAAAATTTGCATTTGTGGCCCTTTTCCTAAGGCAGCATAAATCTTAGGTTTTTGGAAATAATGGGACATGGAAATGGATCAAGCTGGGAAATAGGAATGCGCATACAGTTAGCTAAGAAAAATGGAGAGTAGGCTTTATCTCAACTGCTTAATTACATGGATTTAGGAATGGCTACCTGGAATGTTGGTGGAGAAAGGACTGTGATGTCAGTTCCTGTTTCCACAAGACATAATGTTGGAATCAGTTAGTACCATCTGCCCTGAGCATGGTAGAATTAGTGGCATTTTTCCTGTATTTTTCCTCCTAGTGATCTCTGGAAATGTTTTACAATAGGACCTAGCTGTACTGACTTGCTTACAGTTTTCTTTTCTTTCGTTCCTTCTTTGCTTGCCTGCTTCCTTCCTCCTTTCCTTTCCTTTTTCATTTTTCCTTTCCTTTCCTTTCTCCTTTCTTTCTTTTTCTTTCCTTTCCTTTCCTTTCCTTTCCTTTCCTTTCCTTTCCTTTCCTTTCCTTTCCTATAATAGATATGCCCAAGTGTCTCAATGATCGCTCGACCAAGGAGATTTTTAAAAAAATAGTGAAGACATAAATATTTGAGAAATATAATTAGAGGGCTTAATTTAATGGATATATATAAAAACATTCACCCATCAATTAAATGGTGCTCTTTTTGCCTAGCACACAGGGACAGGCATAATAATTGACCATACCACAGGCCATACAGCAGTCATGCCCAGCAATTGAAATCATACATATCTTACCACAGTGCAAGTAAATTAAAAATGTATAATTATATATAGATTGCAATTGACATTATTTCTAAGTAACTTTTAAACAGAAAAAAATAATGCAGTGGTATTAGGACAAGTTTAGAATGATTAATAATGAAGCTCTACACTTTTAAAACTTTTGCAAAGCATGTAAAATAGTACTTAGAAAAAAGTTATAGCCACAAAAGTTCATATTAGAAGAGAAAAAAATCTGAATATTAATAAGTTAAGTATTTATTTCAATAAACTAGAAAAAAGGGAAAGAAAATCCAGAGAAAATAGAAGGGAATAAATACTATGAATAAAAGCAATATTAACACACATACTAAACAATGTTAATAAAAACATACAGCAACAAATAAAGTAAGAAAATACTGAAAATAGTTTTATGACAACACACTTGAAAACTTGGATGGATGAAAATAATTCTTAGAAAACAGACTTTCAAAAATCTAAGATAAAGTAGCAAAACTGGATAGAGATATAACCACTAAAATTCTACTACATCAAATCACCAAGTCCCTATTTTTACAGGGAATTTCTAGCAAATGTTTAAGAAACAGATGATTCCTAACTCATACAAACTATTCTAAATACTAGAAAATAAGAATGCTCCCAAAGTTAGGGGATTGTATAATGTTGATCAAAACTAGACAAAGACAATTATAAGGAAGAAAAATTATAGACTAATCTCATGGTAAGAGATCAAAGATAATAAATTTTTAATCGATGGTAATAAGCCCATGGCAATATATGCCATAATTACAAAAAATTAATATTTTAATGCACTGAAATCAGTAAAGTATAATAAAAGCAAAAAAAAGGAAATTGCTTTTATCCTATGAATGTGAAGATATTTTAATGTTAGAAAAAGTATAATATAATTTACCAAATTAAGAGTTTCACAAAGGAAAACCTTGTAATATTTTAATAGTTGAAAAAGCAGTTGATAAATTTTTTTTTAAAAGATTTTATTTATTGGGCGCCTGGGTGGCTCAGTTGGTTAAGCAACTGCCTTCGGCTCAGGTCATGATCCTGGAGTCCTGGGATCGAGTCCCACATCGGGCTCCCTGCTCAGCGAGGAGCCTGCTTCTCCCTCTGACCCTCCCCCCTCTCATGTACTCTCTCTCATTCTCGCTCTCTCAAATAAATCTTAAAAAAAAAAAAAAAAAAAAAATTTAAAAGATTTTATTTATTTATCTGTCAGAGAGAGAGAGAGCACAAGCAGCGGGGAGAAGCAGGCAGAGGGAGAAGCAGGCTCCCTGCAGAGCAAGGAGCCCGGTTCTGGTTCTGGACTGGATCCCAGGACCTGGGATCATGACCTGAGCTGAAGGCAGACACTTAACAGACTGAGCCAACCAGGTGTCCCACAGCTGATAAAATTAAATCCCATTATGACTAAGCAATTTTTAGTAAATCAGGAATGGAAGGGAACTTCCTATAATTGATAAAATACATATCTAGGTAATGTAACATTTTGGATAAGCATGTCAATTCTGGGATTCTGGAGCCCACTCTGCATCAAATCTTAGCTCTGCCACGTAACTGGGCAAATTACTGAACATGTTGTGCTAAAACTTCTTCATTCATAGGGGTAAAAGATTTTTACATGTAAATAACCTTGAAATGTCCCTGAAAACAATGAGTTAAAAAATGTTAGCCCTTATTAGCATTACTGCAACCAATAGTAAATATTATACTTAAAGGTAAAACATTAGATGTATTCTTTTTAAAATCAGTAATGACAAAAAAAAAAAAGTCAGTAATGACAGAACAATGGCTACCACTGTTTTAATTTGATGTGGTATTGAATTTCTTACCCTGATCATTAAGCCAAGGGGGTGAGGGGTGGGGGAGCATATAGACTAGAAAAACAAACAAACAAACAACCACAACAAAAACGGAAGTGTCACTGTTGGCATAGAAAATTCAAAAAAATCCGTAGAAAAATTATAACTAATGAAAGACTTAAGCCAGTTTGCTAGAGACTAAGTAATTACAAAAACCCATGTATTAGCAACAACCAGTAAAATCTAATAAAAAGTATGATTAATTACAATGGAAACTACAAGACATTTAAGATTTAGATGAGAAAAATTTATAAAGAAAATTATAAACTATTACTGAAAGGCAACGAAGAAGGTATGAGTAAATTGAGAGATAGGTCATAATAGTACATGAAAAGATTAAATATCATACATACTTCTAAATAATTTATAAATACAATGCAGTACCAATCAAATTCAACAGACAGAAAGAACTTAATTCTAAAAGCAAAATAGAAGTTAAAAAGGTTAATAGACACCAAGACCATTTTGAAGAGGATAAGGTAGGGTACTCTGCCTACCTCATATCAGTACTTATTTTAAAGCTATAGTCGTAAAAAAAAAAAAAAAAAAAAAAAGCTATAGTAGAGTGCTCATTATGGTTTGCCTGGATAGCCAGCTAGTTGGGTCCTGCCTGCCTGGTGTATGGTGTGGGGAGGCCCTTCCACATGGAGAGATTGGCATGGTGCTTAAGTTCAACCCTGCATTAAGACCATAGTTAGAAGACCTAAACTTCTCCAGAGTCCTCTGGTTTGGAGCAGTCAACATTTGCAGAGAGCCTCAATAAATAGCTGGCAACCCAAATCCTCACTGTCTGGTGTCAAGCAGCTTGTAAATTCTTTCACTGATAAGGCCATTTTCTTACTTTCGTCTGTAAGATGAGAGACTCATAAAGGGCTCAGCCTTTCCAATGTAATGAAATCCACATCATTTCTATATCCAGTAGATAACATGGCCTCGGCATGCATTCCTAAATTTTGTTGGAGTTATTGGAGGATTCCAAGCATCTGTATATTGCTAATTTGTGAGTTTTCCCTCTCCCTATGAAAGCCTTCCTTAAACCATGCCATGTAAAGTTGTGGAATTAATCTTTACTTCTTTTGATAGACTTGAAGAGACATACCCCCCGTTCCATGGCAAATGCAAAAGGAGTTTCAATTGTATATTTAATATTATATTTCTTAAGACAAGAATAAAGAGATCTGAAGCAAATATGGCACAATATTAAAGTTTGTCAGGTTGGAGGGTGGATACTATGAAGTTTGTTTTGTTATTCTGTATAATCTTCTGTTATTGAAAATATTTCATAATAAAAAAAAAACAAGTGGTAACAAATCCAAAATATATATTTTTAGTACTCAACTGATAACTTGAGATAAATTATCAGTATATTATTTTTGAACTCACTTATTGGAAAAAAATTTTAATTTAAACAACTAAGATCTATTTTTTCTCATAGTCATAGAATGAAAGTTAAGAAAAATATATTTATAAACATCCATAGGCACTGTAATTCATTTAAATACTTGCAAAAATATTCTAAAATATTATAATTATCACTATATTTTATTTTCTCTATTCTGAATATTGACACATTCAAATATCTTTAGACACTTTCTGAAATGTAATTATCAGTAGATTTTGTTCTCCTTATCACTGAGAGTAGTCTCTGAATAAAGATGAGTGAATCTTCAGCTTCCAAAAAAATTTTTGTTTTTTTAAATATTTTGTGGTCTTAGCCAACTACCACAATGTACTAATTGCTAATTTGTTTGCCTGATACATTTCCTTTGGTAGTAATTAGAGAAATGCTAATTTCCTTCTCACTGATAGGAAAAGTCTACAGTGAGAGCCCTTTTATAAGATGAATTGTAGGTAACCTGCATTAAGAAATACACAGATAACTAACCACTGACAATGGCCAATATAGAATTATTTTCCTGCATAAAATACAATCTAAATCATGCTGCTGAAATCTAATGTTCACATTTACCTTTATATTCTAAATGAAATCCAGTGTAACTAACAGATCCATCACTCCGAAAAGCCAAATGCATAGTATTTGAGCTGCTCTCTATTCTCTCTGGTAACTTGCTGTCTTGAAAGCTTCCAATCAGCGGGCTATTACTGTCTGGTCCATCATATATATAAAGGAAGTCATAGTTAGGTTCTATGCTAAAACTAAAAAAAGAGAGAGGGAGAAAGAGAGAAAAGGAATTGGAATTATTACTGCTAAGGTGTTAAGTGTAATAGTCAATAATCATATATTAATTCAGTCAATATCTTTAAAAACAACAGACCTCATCAACGAAAACTAAGTTGAAAATTTACCTGGCAACACATTGAATACAAATATCAAAGCAGTGCAAAAGAGAAAAGACATCTTGATATTTTCAAATATTTCTAAGTTGTCACTGTGTCTACAGGGAATACAAATGATAGTAAGGCAATTTCTAATGAAAGGGTACGAGGTTTGGAGTCAGAGATACTAAGTTCAAGCCTTGCTTCTGCCCTTGTTAGCTACATATACTTAAGTAAGTTACTTTATATCCATTAAACATGGAGGACAACATCTATTTTAAAAATTTTTCATCCAGATATTTTGCATCATGAAAATGCAAATTTTTTTCTTTGTCAATGATACTATTTGACTTGAACTTCAAAATTTACAAGCATATTTGCTGTTTAAAATTCAACTCTATGTATCCGATTCAAGCAAAAGTTTGAAATACAAAATTTACATTTAAATTACTCAAATGAAGTCCTGCACATTGTATTAGGTATTCTTTTTCCTGAAAGTAAATATATTTTCTTCTTTTAGAACTTGATGTAAGAGAAATCAAACCAACACCCTGTTTGTCAAAATTAAATAATGTGTAAATAAGGACATTTTAGCATGTAAATTATTCAAATCAGTATTTTGATATTCCAGATTTGCCTTAACAACCTTCAAAAGTATGATAATTGTCCCATAATGATTATAGAACCCAAATATTTAGAAGCCAAGGACATGCAATCATTTATCTATTACCTAGATCATACTGTGGCAGAGAAAAGGATGGACTCGGTTGGGTCATTAAGAAAAGTCAACAAGTTCGTGATATTAAATAAAACCAGTAAAGCTTGCAATTGTTAAACATCTATCAGTGGAATAACTATCTTGTCAAATTTTATCATCTTTGCATATAAATAAGAAACTTGTAAGGTAAGAAATGTTCTTTCCAAATCTACTGGATTTATAGAGGTTAAATTTCCACAACAATTCTAAATCTTTATATACGCATGTATAAGGGACAGGAATCCAGCTAGTTTACTTGTGCATAAATAGTGAAGAAAGACTGGTGTAATGCAGGGTTTCTAAACTTTAATAAATAAGGGGCCCCATAACATGAGAAAGTTAGGGGACCACCACATTGTTCTATTCTGTTTAATTTATTCAGTATCTATCTTCATTAAGTCTAAATCAATTAATTACTTTTGAAATCTTTTGGTGGGTATAAGGCCTAAATTTTGGTAATTTTTGCTGTAATATAGCAGAAACCAGAGGATAAGGCCTTATTTTGTTACTACCCCTCTGGGGTAAAACACAACCTTTTTCAACTACATTTCTTTCAGCATTAAGATTTAATGAGTATTACAACTTCCTTACCTATATTACTGTTGGCAGAATCACTAGAAGCAAGTGCTTTATAAATGATATAGTCGTATGTATTATCCTCAGAAACCCAAAAGCCTATTTAACAATGGACTGAGGCCCATTTCTTTTTAATTTCTAGTTTGGGCCTAAATAAGTACTTTGAAATATTGCTTTGTAACTTCTTTAAAAATGGGAATAAAACAAAGAAGTCTTTTTTTTTTTTTTTTAGGAAATTTTAGAATCCTAGCTGAATTGACTATTTCTCCTGAAAAAAAAAAAAAAAAAAAGGAGAGTACATTCTAATAGGACATTCTATTTTATAAGGCAGTTTCATAAATATTAACTTGGTCTTGTCAATAATCCTGTGGTATAAGGAAGGGATTATCATTTCCATTTTCCCAATGAGTACACCAAGGCCCTGACTGTCAGTGATCTCTCTAGGGTCACATAATAAATGACACAGCTGGAAATCAAATTTAGGTCATGTGTTTCATCTAATACAGCCTTCTACCACTCATTTATTAACTACAATAATTTTATAAGTCCACTAAGGCCTGTATCATTCAAATTGACATTTCTGCTGTCTGTACTGCCATTTTCTCAACTGTAATGATGAGTAAAATAACCTCAGCAAGTTGTCTCATAACTGGGTTCTGGCGTGTAACTAACATAACTATCACTGTTGCTTTGTCATTACCAATTATCAATGTATTACTACAAATTATAGAAATAAAAAGTCGGCATATGTATACTTCTACAAATTTTTATGACTTCAAATTGTTTTTAAACCTGGTTTCAATATAATAGAAAAAAGTATATATTTAACCTTAATATTTTACGTAAACACCAAGCAGCTTTAACACGCCAGCAGGAGGGGCTGTGTTACCAGCGCCAAAGCACATCAATCTTGGACACTGAAGATTAGGAACATTTCTGCTTAAAGAACTCTTTGAGTTGCTGATACCTAAACCCTCCCACTGAAATATTAAGGGAAAGGGTTAGACCAGGTTTTGTGACAATAGGTATAAGTTCTCTGTGAAGGAACAGGTTCATTCCAAAAAATAACCAACCCGAGGTAACACAGATAGTGGTGGCAGAGTTTGGGCTCGAAGTCAGCCACCTTCTGTCCCACACAGGAAGCTGGATCCTCGGCTACATCAGTACTAAGCCTACCCTGCAGTTGATGTTACTAACCAACATATGTAAATTCTGGAACACTCCCAAGTAAAGCTCTATCATGAGACAAGTTACGCTGAGAAATCATATGGGAACGATTCATCTCTTCTCTGTCAGCTTGACTTAATGAGATCACCATAAAAACAACAGGTAGAATACATGTTTTCACAAGCTGAATGGTAATGTTGCACATATGGGTATTTAGATACTACAAAAAGATTTTGGGTGGCACACAAATAGAAGAAAAAAATCCTGAGAAATAGTGACCTTTTAATCTTGAGGTTTGGGAAAAACTGAATTTTTTGAAGCAGCGATGGTAAATACAGGGAGAGAGGAAAGGTTATAAAGAGATCACATTTCATGAGAGACAATAAACCACTCGACCTCTAACATGCTTCCTCTACCCTGAAATCTGGTGAAGGTGCTCACCCACTAGCCTTCAGAACCACACAGTCATCTACACGATTACACAAGGCTGCAAACTGCTGAGTGCAAAGTATTGGTACTGGAATTAATAAAGATGAATTAAAATGGCATATACAAAAATAAAACTTTGCCTAGTGCAAATGCTAAGGTAAAATGACAAGAAAAGATTTTTTAAAATGTAGAAATGTACAGGAACTCACCTGATAAATGCCAAGGAGATAACATAGTCTGTGTTGACGGTGATAGTCCAGTCACAGTCCCTGCTATGGGGATATGGATGAGGGAAGTTTGGTGAAAGAATAAAGCCTGAAGATCCTGTTAAATTGCCTCCACAGGGTGCTTTAATTCAAACAAACAAACAAACAAACCCTTAAGTGATTAATAAAATTTATTAGCTATCAAAATTTGTATAAACACTTCTCTAAAAAATTCAGAAGATTTCATACACATCTGACTCTTTCTAGTATTGGATGGTTGAGAATACTGTATTGTCTTTCAAGAAAGACCATTAAGATATTAAAGACATATGTACATAGTTACATTGAATTTAGCTTCTTCACTGGCTTCAAAATTACATATGTACTTCCCTCCCTTTCTAATACTACTTTGTTTCATGTAAAAGATAAGCATTGAGAAGAAGGGTATAGATGGTTTTCCCATGGTTGCTAAGAACAAATATCAAGCTTGCAGGAAAAAGTTACAAACAAAACAAAGAAAAACAAAATCTCTAATAAGTGGAATAATGGGACATGAGATAGTTGGCTCATTTTCACATCTTCCCTGGTACCTTTTCTTTATGTATTTATGGAGGAAGAGTCTTTGACAATACTGAATGAGTGAGAATGGATAATTATCTGTGAATCTACAGCATTTTACAATAAAACACTCTTACTGAATGTTACCATATCCCTAAATTCTAGTTGTCTGACTTGTTGATGAAAACAGACACATACTACAGTTATTACAGCCCCAAACAAAGGTTTCAGTAACACTTTGATAAAGAGGCTCCAAAACTTGTCAGTGAAATTCAAAGAATACATTCTTTAAGGGATTATTGCGAAGTCTGTATTTTTTTAAATTTTTTTAATTATTATGTTATGTTAATCACCATACATTACATCATTAGTTTTTGATGCAGTGTTCCATGATTCATTGTTTGCATATAACACCCAGTGCTCCATGCAGAACGTGCCCTCTTTAATACCCATCACCAGGC